>NW_026534344.1:3224200-3364594 GCF_026225885.1 Hylaeus anthracinus | reverse complement strand
TCTCTCTCTCTCTCTCTCTCTCTCTCTCTCTCTCTCTCTCTCTCTCTTTCTCGGCTGTACACTCATTCGCGTAGTCGAGGGACGCGGTGGTTCGCGCTGGGCAACCCAGGGCCTTCCTAATGGACCCTGGAATGTAGCTAGAACGCCGAGTAAACGTCAGGAGTAAAAGCTGGACGATCGTTCGGCAAAGGAGGGCGAGAGGAGAGGGCACCGCGCGCGGTCGGTGCAAGACTCGAACGGCCTTAAGTAAAGCAAAGTGGGTGAGTCGTCGACGGACAAAGTACACGTAAAGACCAGGCTGCTCGAGTCGTTCGGAAGAGACTCCGATTCCCTCTGCAACCGTGGGAGTCGGGCCCGTACCCGGCTGGCGCTCTCTGTCTACGCACTCGCTAAAACTATTGTTTACGGGCAGCCCGCAACTGCCGCGCGCTTCGCTAACTAGCCCCCGCTAGCTCGAGCGTTCTTTAGAGACTATCCTGAGCTGGATGGGGAAACATCGAGGCGGGAACGAGCCTCGAATATACAGCGCGGGAACTTTGTTTGCGTAGAGACTACGAACGCTTCTCGCGTGTGGTCGATGATACCGGTGCAGTTCTGGGATTTAGGCGAGCTGCTTCTTTCGCAGACTGTTCGAACAGGGTTTTTAGTTGCGTCCGGCTTGGGTGGTGTTTCCTTGGATCGACGAGAAGGTCTTCGATTATTCCTGTTCGAGGAGATTCCTATACGCTCGAGTCATTTCTGCTCGGGGTAGTTTTGAAACCTGGTGGTAGCTCGTTTCTGAGTAAAAGTACCGGGCCCTGGTCAAGTATGATCCTGGGATCGAGAGGTCATCGATACGCTTAAAAATTCAGAGACATATGCGGGAACGCGAGGCTGGCAGTCGCAAAATCTCTCAATTATCCTCTATTGTCTGGGCGGCGTCATGGGAAGAGGAGAGCAGTAACGGCGTAGCCAGAAGTACTATACTCCGATTTCCGCGGGAATGCAACGATCATCGTCCCCTTACGTAAACAGTAATAGTCGGCGGCGATGCTGGCAGTTTAACTAGTCAGCCAGCCGATGCGGTAGCGAGCGGCCGGTAGCCGGCAAAACGTGCAGCTACCTTCTTCCACCTCATCTTTCTCCAGCGGCCGTCGGATCCCCCGGCCAGCTGAGCCGTAATGGCGGTGCTCTCGGGGCTTAACAACGCGTGACAATATGCATCAAGAAATTGCTCGAGCGAGGAACAACTCTTGCCGCGCCACTCCGGGCGCGTTGGTGAACGCGCACACGCTACCAAACGCTCGTCTCTACAATGGAATTGGTCCTGACGTTCACGGTACGCGAACGCTGGGACGACCATGGGTTGGGTCGTTCGGGAGGATAACACTCGAAACCGCATCGAGTCTCACGCGAAAACGCCGATACATTATGCAACCGGTCGGTCCATAAACGAACGCGAGCGTTCGGTATTTCCGATGGGATCCTGGAAAAGGATTCGCTCCCCCGATTACCGCGTCCTCCCCCGTGGGATTTAGAGGCACCATGGAATCCGGTAGCCCGCGGTGGCGCCTCGATCGCCAACCCTTTGGTCATGTTTATTAATTTATTCGAATCGCTCGGCGGAATGCGCGGCATCCCCGCGATGATCAATACAGGAGGAGCGTTACTAGGATTTTCCAGCTTCCGTGTTGCATTCTTTCTCACGTAGCTGGTTCTATCGTAAACACGGAAACGGTTGTTAATGCGAGGAATCGTTCGAGTAGCGGGTTAACTTTTAAATATTACTGTCGATCCTCGTTCGTTCTCTCGGTTTAAACTTTCTTCGTCGGGAACTTTTGTCGTACGCTTCGTAGTACGTTTATCACGACTGGTGACAACCAGCCATCATCTACCGTTACGCTAACGATGGCACGCTCGTCGCGAGACGCGAGTGCGTTCGCCGGCCGTACGGCTGGCGACATCGAGGAAATAAATAATTCATAATAATCCAGAGATTCGCGGACGCGTTCAATTTTTCCTACGGTGGGACGATCGTCCGGCAATTATCGGAGCCGTATCGAGGCGACGCCGATCGGTGCAGCTTTCGCGCGGTGTTCTGGCTTCGCAAGCTGGCAACCGATCCGCCCGGTCGGCATGAATATTCAGTCGCGGAGTAGCCTCCTCCTCGTCGACGCAATCTGCGAACCAAGGGATTAGCATCGGCGTTCGATCGGGAGCTTTCAGCCAACAAAAAGATCTCTCTGTTGCTCATTAACCCCATTACCCGTACTTGGCCACCGTCGTAGCGCACGTGGTGCCGGTACACGAGCAATTCACAAATGCATATATCTACATTAATACCGGGTACAGTGGTCGATGTAAAGTCGCGGCTCGGAGACTTCAACGCGCGCAGTTAGCACCGTTCGCGTCGCGCGAAGCGTTCGCCGATCGAGACGGAGCGATGGCGATGGAGATATCGATTACACATGGAATTCCGTTCGGTGCAGTAACGTTTCGATGCGCGTGGGTGGTTGTCCGTCAAAATTTATTCGTGGACATAAATAAAATGAAACATCCGCGAAGGTTTGTCTCGCTCGTGTTCGTTGAGTACGGACATTAAAAGTTAAAATCAAAGATCGACTGGACTTGCCAATCGATCCACGCGAACCCTACTCTACTCTCCGTCTTTGCTCTGTATGGGACTGCAAAAAGGAACGGAGGTTGCGATCCTATCGGAAACAAAAGCCAGAGTAAATAACGAGATCCACTTTGCAACTGATTTTCCGCAAACGGCGTTCAATTGACTCGGCCATTGATATCGTTCGGCAATCCGCCACGTTCACGGCTTTATCGGTGATCGGCTCGTAAATCCTGAGCATCGTTATCGTTCGCTGTACGCGCGCGCGCGTTGATCCCGGCGCTGCTTAACGCTCGATAATTCAACGGCGCGTGGTGTCTTGTTAATGAACAAAAATCCGCGAGCCTACTGGAGCATGACGAGAGCAACCCACGTAAGATACGCGAATGCGTTTACGCTGACGTTATATCGCGGTGTGGTCGTCGTGGGGGACGGGGGCAAGGTGGGGTCACGGGGTGAAAACACGTAGGATAGCACAGGAATTCCCGTAGATCGATAACGTCTGTAACTTCCTTCTGGCTCCAGTGATTCCACTTCTGGGACCAGCGTCCAACGAATGCGAATTCGTTTCGGCTATCGGTTTGACTGCAGAGGAAAAGTCCGGGCGCTGGTTTCGCGGACCAACGGCTTTCGATGAACCAGCCACTCGCGGCACGTGCCGTTCACACTCGTCCTTGCGCGACCGCGTCTCCCGAGAATTCTATTCGAGGGACTCGCGATGGAACGAGTCGATCGACGCTTCTTTTCTTCGACGAGACGTCTATCGAGTTCTCGCGTCGATTCGAGCGGAAACGAAGCGAATTATTTAGCGATTGTACCGATGGGATAGTCAGTTTGAACGATGAAAAAAGCAAAGAGAGAGTGAATAATCAAGTTCATCCGATGATCCAGTCAAACTGGATTAGGGTACACAGGACATTGCAAAAATATTTTAATCGATCTGATTTTTTCTAAAGAAACTATTAGCCGTGTTCCTTGTAAATTTCATACATTTATGCAACGAAGTTGCCCAGCATCTTTTTACCAGGAAGCGGAGGGAACCTCGCCTCGAAGCGTTTCCCGAAGCGAGTAAAATGACGCGCGAGCGTGGTCGTAGCGGAACACTAAATTCCTCGAGTCGGTAAGCACTACTGCCGTGACGCGCGTGTCCGGTAGGATAAAGTTTTCGAGCGCATCGCATGGGAATAGAAAATTTACAAGCGCGTCTCCTCGAGCTGAACTTCTCGATCGGCCACCGTTCGATTACGTAACGACGTAACGGTACAGAATAAAATGGCATGTAATAATGCCACCTCCTCCTAGGAGTCCCTTATTTCTTGGAGCACGAGAGCTTCTCGGTCGGTTGATTGGCTCATCGAAGAAATCGGCCTTCTGATTCCGGTTTTCCGCTCGCGGGGCCAGCTCGAGGAAAATAAGAAGACGAGCCTCTACGATGAAGAGTCCCGTGTAATGAACTGCCCGCGCGCCGCTTGTTACGCGGCGCATTCTCGAAACGTATGCGAATTTCGTTTCAGACGTAAGGAAATATCTAATACAAATATTTCATATGTGCATTAAATGTGTATTCAACGATAGGACTGCCAATTTTGAGACAAATTGTACGTTCCGCGTTTAATCGAACAGCTTCTGCCTCGACCGTTCTTCTCCATCTTGGAAAACAAACGAGTTATCCGGGTGACCTGTTTTAAGCGCCCCACCCTGTACACTCGATATCGAATACTTGTACGATTCTTGTTTCGAGTGGAACAAGAAATCAGCGTTTCGAGATCGTGCGTTAACCTAATGTTGCACCATTAAACATGCTACGAAGTAAACTGAAATATTACATTCCTTAGTCTCATTACACGCACCTATCTCTGCTACTGTATCATTATTCAATATCCATTATTACATATAATGTAGGAGTCTAAACGAAAAGTAAAGGCACGGGGATTCGAACCCACGATCCTCGGACCACAGTCGACCGCTTTACCTACGCGATCAATCCCGTACCCTACGTTTCGTGTTCTTATTTGACTCCTTATTGTTGGGTATGGGAGGCGCGGACACTACAATAATATTATTAACTCAACAGTTACCGGAACGAAAGAGGGATGTAATCAATATTTATCAAGAACGAACGCAATTTTGACGAACAAAAACATTCAGCTCGTGTCTCGACGCTCGCGAAATCCAGAAGGAGAAGGATCGATCCTCGCTATTAACCGCGGATCCGATTTTTGTAGACACCGTGTTTCGGTTCACCTTGAATCGTCGTTCCGGCTCGAACGAGGGGGGGAACAGACGAGAAAAATCGGTCCGAACGCGTTCCGTGACCAAACGCTCGCGGTTTCAACTTCAGTCCCGATTCTGACGGCGAGCAAAAAGTCAATATTAATTTCCGGTAGCCCCGAGAGATTTGTCATAGTACCACCTCCGGTCACGAACATCTCGTAAACGCCTTTCCCCCCGATCTCGTCCTATAAGCAGCCCGAGCGGGTGACCGAACCGACCATTACCAGCATTGATCGTCGATTCGATAGACGATGGGCTTTGTAATTATCGAACGGAGACCGATTAAGCAATCGTTCGATCGATCGGCCGTTTTTTCCCTCCATTAACACCTCGACTAAAATCGCTCGACCCCGCGGGCTTTCGAACTTTGAAACGCTTTCCGCAACTCACGGACGGGGATCGACGACCTAATCGATCTGGATCGCATTATTTATTGTTCCATTAGCGCAACTCGTTTCTGCTAGCGTTAAGTGACATGTCAGAGCGACGTTGGTTTTGCTAATTCGGACTTTCCCTCGCACTCGTGTTACGTTCACGTTTAACGGGTTATTAATTCGCCGCATTCGCGCAACGTGTTCCTCGTCGATTGATTCTTAATGCTTTTTTGGAATCAATGGTATAAAGCAAAAGTTTCGATGTTGTAGCAATTGTTTTCCTACGAAACAAGAAAGGTACGTCTAAAAAGGTGACTCCTAGCACTTGGTCACGGCGATGTGGTTTTCGTGACATAGATTTTTGTCACATTTCTTGGCGTTTCGCGTACATTAACGGGAACCGTACGGTACAAATTCATTGTACTCGGTGAGACTTCGATCCGGAGAACACAATGCCTCGATCGTCCGGGATCAGGTGGATAATCGGCAGATTATACACCCGGCTAACTGTAACATCGCGGACTTCCTATTGTTTTTGTTTTTTTTTCCCCCTGCTAGAAACAGGACTGCTTGTATCTGCGATCTCTTCTCCTCTCTCGTCGAATTCGCTTTTCATAGCAACCTTTCGGGTACTAATGAACATTTCGAGTAAACGATCGAGAAGGTAGAAATGAAAAGTGGAAAGGAGCGGAATCGTTGTCAGCTAGGCAACTGGGTTGGAACGCCTTTAAAAGCGAACCTGAAGATCTTAATATCGAGAAACCTCGATAAAGAGATTGTGGAGCCAGAGCACACCTCGGAAAACAGGTGTTCGAGAGACAGTCTCCTCGAGAAAATAGAATTTACCGAGGCTGTTGGACACTGTTTAGTTCTGAGTGCCCTTCGATAAGAGTCCCTCGTAATTTTTCTCGATTCCTGTTCGACCTATCGGATATCGTCCAATCGAGTCGTTGATTATTCCCAGCGCAGTTCCTCGAAGGGATCGTGGGTCCAATTCCGGTTTTCCGTCGGTGAAAGGAATCGGCGTGCAACGAGAAGGAAAGAGAGCCGAAACGCGAGCGAGGGAGTCGGGAGAAGAAGGAAGCGGATAAGTGAGTTTTAAAGAGCCACCTGTGGAACCCGTGGCACGTGCCACACTCGGTCTAATCCCAACTTGCTCCCTTCGGACCCGTCCCCATCGTGCAACGCTAGGTAGCAGGTAACAGGTACCAAGGTGCATCCCACCGACGTACCAAAGATCAGCTACAGCATCTGGTTAAGGCCAAGCCCAGGTATACTCTTTCCAGTCCTGACCGGTGATTACATCTACATTCTATATAAACGCCGGTTCCGTGATTATCAGCTAGTCCATCTGCCGATTCCTTGACCCCGGACGTTTCCATCCTTGTCGTAAACTGGGATGCGTCCTCTTCCTCCGAGCGAATGGATGGTAGCCGTTAAATTTATCGTCGAGTTCGGAATTTTGCGAGCGATGGCATTTTAAACGAGACGATACAAATCTAGAGAGATGTACACGAACGACGAAAACCTCATCCAGGTAGTTCGAAATCGTTGCGATCCTTCCGTGCGTCGGCTTGGCTACATCGATCTAGGCCAAGTAGCTCTATACACGATTTTTAACGCTCAAAGTGTTATTTCGGTTGATGTTATTCCAGGTGCGTCCGTTTAAATTTCTCGCCGCGAATATCTGAACGTCATGGAAGTTATTAGTGGGCCGAAGTCCGGCGCATTCGCCGCGAGATAAGTACGTATAATGTAGAGCGTTCGATAGAGATTGAAATATTCTAATGCGAGCCGCGTGTTTCTGCACGCAACGAATCGACCCGTTCCGAGACTCTCGACCAGCTTTACAACTTTTCTATCTTCGCGCACGATCGTCGCATCTATCCTGGCGCTGGCTCGCCAGTCGAACTACGTATCTGGCTCGAGAGAAACGAGAGTGCCGAGACGACGCGATTCGTTGCGATACCTGTCGCCCGACGACTCGGCTTTGCTTTAAATAATAACTTCTGGTTCAACCAGCTCTTGTTTCCGTGGAATGAATCCGAGTTAATTGCACCTAGACGGGACGAATAATCGAGCTCTTTTCAGATTTCCAATTTCATCGGGACGACGACGCGCGTATCAAAAATCACGGGACGTACGAGGCGACTCTCTTCCGACATTCGCGCTGCGTGGCGCCTGAAAGATCGGTTGGTACGAGGCGCGGACCCCGTTGTAGCTTGCCAGTCCAGTTCAGTTCAGTTGCCTTCTAGTTGCTAGTCCGCCCACCCTGCCCCGTGCTCGCTTGTACAGTCAGCGAAGGTCCAGGCCGCGTGCCACCTTGCATTTTTAGCGATGTCTAGCCGATAACCAACGCGGTGGATCTGCGCCGCAGTTCTTACACTTTCACGATCTTCGAACCGGGAAACTGGACGACGCGTCGCGCCACCGGCATACGAAGCACTTTCGATCAGGGAATTTTCATTTCCCTTGGTCTTTCAAACGTGCCTCAGTACCCGTTGTTCGTTGACTCTCGCGAATTTTAAATTTCATAAAGAAACATCTAAAAATCGTATCTTATCTCGCAGCGAATCGTGTTCTTTTTTTTACCCGTCTGGAAAATCGGAATGCTTGTCAGGGCTTTTCTGCCCCCATGAAAATTTCTCGATCGAGTCTAAACACACCGACGTGGAATGGCTCCAGCGTTGGAAGCGCGTCGAGAAAAAGAAGGGGAAAAAATAGGAAAGCGAAGCGGTGAGGGAAAGAAGAAGGAGACCGGCGTGTACAATTGATTGGTCCTGGCACATCCTGCCCCGCGTCCTCCGCCCTAGCTTCATGGGAAAGTCGTCTACCGCAGACCTCTGTCGGTTTTTGTTCCCGACCACCTCTTCTGCGTTGGAAGGTGAGAAAATCTCCAATCCGAGAATATCTCTCCTCCGCGAAACGGAACCAATATCGAGGCATCGGCTAACGTTTTTGCCGTTCGCGTGAAAAATGATTGTATTAGAAAACGGTAGAAAGAAATCGGAACTCGAAAACGGGGGTCGTTGGTCGAAATAGAACCGTGTGCGTGTCACGGATACGGATGTTCGTGGACCATATCGCGAGCGGCGTACGTTCGCGATGAACAGGAAGAAAGAGAAGAGGGACGAGCGTGAAAAATCCAGTTGCCTCGTCGTGAGACATCTCATTCGCAAACGGGGCGGAGGAGACGTCGTGGAACGGTGGTTACGACGATCACAGCCGGCCAGGTGTGTACAGGTGAAATCCGTGGACGTGCCTAAACGCAGGAAAGACCGATATCGGCAGATCGGTTATGCCCGACGGAGACGAATCGATTGCCGGTCGAAGCTGAGCGAGAAGTAACTGGATTCGCCGGCGATGATGACCGACTTCGAGGGCAGCCGACACTCCGCGATCGTTTCCTGCGGCACCAGGAAGGATATCGACTCCGCTCTGTCGAGCGTTTCTATTATTCTGGGATATTTATTGGATCGCCGGATGCTGGCCAGCGCGCCTGGGAACGAGAGATCGACGCGACGAGTCTGCGTTTCTTTGCTCGTCCTCGAGAGTCGTTGACGCGCGATTCAAATCTCGTGAAATAAACTATGAAGCGAACGATATACTCGGCTCTTATTTGTGTTGGTAACACTGCGATCGTTATCGTAGATAAAACAACGGGACAAAAAATAGTCGACGAGAGGAACGTTTACCTCGTGACAAGTCGGATCGCCACTGGAACAGGGGTAACACGCAGGTAAACTTTCGATCTTAGCAAAACTGCAAAACAGGACGCGAATGATGTAAGATCGAGCAACGCAAGTGTTGATAATCGCGACGTGGAAACGTGCGAACCGCAGGCTTTCTTTATAAAGAGACTTCATAAAGGCACGGCAACAAAGGTGTCGAGTTTCAAGTACGACGAGAGACTTTGACGTCCAAGTACGTGTAGTTAGGCAGCTACTCCGACCCATTATACGTCTCGCGTAAATTTATCACGCGACAGGTAAGCTGTCTCTGCCCTTTTTTCCCCTTTCGGCGACGATTGTTCCACATAGGTGTTGTATATCAGCGCCACCGCGTTATCTGATCGCGTTTCTCTTTTTAATTCTACGACCGCTACTCGAATCGAATTCCTTTCTATTTTCGACTCTACCGATTCGCGTCGTCATTCGCGATTCTATAATCGGGAGTAAGAGCGAAATAAAAATCGGCAAACTCTTTCGCACAAGGATCATCTTTGATAACAGCGCAATTTAAAAAATTCAAAATCATCGCTGAAAGTCGGATCTTGGTCCTGGCAACGTAAGAAAGCGTCGTCGACTGGACACGTCCGCGGATCGGAATCTCGCGCAAGACAAGACGCGGTCGATTGCGTTAAAGCGTAAAAATAATGGATGTTTTGCGATCCGTCCGTCCATCCATTCGTTCGTTCGCTCGACTCGAAGCCCAGTTCCAGGCCGGTGTGCCCGACACACGGACAAACCACCTCCGCCTTCGTTCACCTCCTTCTCCTGCCTCGTACTGTACCTGACAGCCCGAAGCCCGGCTCGTAATGTAAAATAAGTGTTTCTATCCGTTGCGAGGGCGGCCACCGCCTGGCAATTCCGCTCCAAACGTTCGCGCGCATGCTACTTTCGTACACTTGCTCGAACAAGAATCCCGCGACGAGGAAAATTAAACCTGATCGCCAACCCTCGAATTTATTACGAAACACCAGCAACGAACGCGACGTCTACTTCGATATTCTGCGCTAAGAAAGCTCGTCATCCATATGTATCGCGGCATCGCGATTTTTTATTCAGATATTCAAACGGCTAACGAACAGATGCGACACGCTTCGAAACCACCGAGACGGAACTCTAATATTATCTCTCGAGAAGCTGGTTTATTCATCGATTCACCAATTACAAGCTTCATTTTCTTCGATGGACATCTTAATTGCTTATCGCGAAGACATAAAAATGACGTAACAAGTGCGAGACTTCTATTCTCGATATTATATCCTCGATACACATATATTCCGTGCGAACGCTATTCGAACAAAGAAAAATTCGTCGCGATGTTCCAGTCCTAATCAATTCGCCAATTACGATACAGATACACGGGCGTGCTCGCACGTGCGACACGGGGAACTGGCTAGACGCGGGCAGAGTGCACGCACGAGCGGGTTATAATGCGCGCGCGGAGAGACGCAGATGCACGTAGATCGGTAACACACGTGTATCCGAGCACGAGTTCCCGATCGGTTCGCGTACGTACGCGCGAACGCACGTTCACGTGGCCGTCGGCGGTTAACGTCGCCACCAGGAAGAGAGTCCTGGCCATCGATAGTCGGGATCTCGTCTCGTCCACCCAACAATACGCCCAGACTGTTGCTCTCCGCGGATACCGTTCATCGCGTCGACAATTACTATTCCATTACGCTCGTTGCCGTTGTCGCGGCGGAGCAGAAAACGATGATACCGAGATTGAACTATCGGTAACGCTCGGTGATTTCAACGATGGGTTTGCTCAGACTCGCGTGGCGATCGGCCGGCTCTAGCAAACTTTTATTCGAGTAACAGACGACCAGTAATACTCGATTCAATGGGTACATTTTTACCTGTGCATTTGTGAAATATTTCTGCGATTCCAGCAATGGCGTCGAAAAGTACCGGTTATTTCGCCTTTTAACTTCTTGCAAAGCCTCTAATTGCACGTTCTGAGAAGACTGGTGCTTCGAATCTAGATTCCTTCCATCCAATCGATTTTAACGGAGGAGCAGGTCGCGCCGAGACGCTACATTGCAGATTTCTTGCTCCTTTGCGATCAACTATTTGTAAAATCATTTCGTCGTAACGTGCCTTTCAAACGTTGTCATTATTGAAAGTGCGCCTACCTCGATATACACACATCGTAAGCGACGTGACTCAACGTGTAAACATTTCCAAATGAAAGGTGATCGCGTAGTATATCGAGCTAATGTGTGTTTGATTAAACTCCCGATACTCGTATCGTTCGTATCGCAAACTTGAAGAATATTTGGAGATCGAGCCAACGTTATTCGTTACGAGATCCTTAAATGGGAACTTTCTCAATTATGCCGAGGCTCGACGCGACTCCTTTTGGGTAGCCTTGGTTGCTTGATTAACCCGCGAGATACGAGTAGCTGACACATAATAAGGCAACCTTGGTAGAAGGCGGGTGGCACAGGAAGTCGACAAGGTTTTTATCGTTCTCGACGCTCGTTGGTGCTCCAACTACCAGGTAAACGGTGAAACGGGTTCCCCTGGATTCCTCAAGTTTCCGAAAGCTACTGCAAACCCTCTGCTTAGCCAACGAAAAAATCTGACAGAGTTACTTTTGCTTCCTGGAAATAATTATACTTTTGGAATCTCTACTGCAACTTTGAAATTTCTATTCAGTTAAAAATATAAAATTGCAACGTCTACTCCATCGAGTAGATAAAATTTTAAACGAAGCAACAGCACTTCGGTTACCCAGAACTCAGAGATAATTGTTTCGAGCGTTGCGTTTGTCGAATGCTCGATTTTCTCAGAATCATTTCGTGTAAATCGGTGCTGCATTGTCGAACCCTCGTCCTGCCTTTCCTTTTCACGCTCGAGCTTGATTGCGTCACGGGTTCCCCGTGCCGGATGCGCCGAACGGACGTCAAATTCCTCTCTTTTTTTTCCACTCGACTTGCATCCGCCCAGTGTCGCGACGTAATTGAGGAAAAATCAGGTCGCTTTGACGTTTTTCGTCTGATTTACGCTGACCGCTGTCCGTTGTAACGTACGAAAGCTGATAGACGGAATAGAATTACGATAGCAGACGAAGGTCGAGGATAAACGTGCGACCTTCCAACGAAAAATCGCGTTTCCGCGAAACGAACTAATCGAGACTCAATTACAAGTCGTACCGAGCGCTCGGGATCGCCAAATTAAAGCTATACTCGTGAAAATATTATTCCATTCTATCTCCTTTTGCTCCCAAATACCTCGGTGCTCGACAATGCTGTAATTAATAAGAAAAACCGATTCTAGATCGTTTCGTGGCCGAGACGCGCGAGGGAAAAAAATAAGCGAGTCGAAAAGCGAGCGCAGCGAGGTGGTTTATGTGGGCCGATCTCTCGAACCCGTGGCTGTCGTCCACGAGGAAGGAGTCGGAGGGAGGAACACAATACGGTCGAATCGAGCCGCAAAGAGATTCGATCTGATCTGTGCCCGATACCGTCGAATACCCACGGGCTCTCGCAAATAATGATTGTTAAACAAGCGGCGCATTCTATACTCGGCCGTTTGGCGCAATGGTGCGTGCCACAAGTGCTAAAGTTCCGTCGAACGGCACCTCGTTAGGATCGCTACAGAATTTCCAGAGGAGATATACAACCCCCGAGGAGGAGGTGGCGGCTACGCTTCTTAGTTGTGGGTAAAATTGAGAAAAAGAAATTTTTTTACTTCCTCGGGACATTTTTGTCTCCTTTCCTCTGGCATGGAACAATGCTCCATTTAAAATCGACAATCGAGGGGTGTGCTGCAATAAGGAGGAAAATTTATAAAAATGGAGGTACCTCTTTATTGCAGCACACCCCTCGATTTACGTATGCCTCTTTTATCGAGTCGATCGAACTCGGAGTACAGCTGGATGGCAAACCTATAGATAATTGAGAAAATCGATTTCGTTTGCGAGAGATAGGTGCTCCAAAAGGAGCACGACCTTACGTCCATTGAAATAAAATTGAAAGTCGACGTGCGACCGCATAGTGGGTTTATAAAATCTAAAGACGCCTGGTTACATTTGCACAAGCACGAAAAAACGAGAGCAACAAGTTGCAAAACGAGTTATGTTCTAATGATGGTAACTGTATATGCAGCGTACCGAGGATTCGTTGCGAGGTAAACGATGTGTACGTGTGCGCGTAGTTTGCATGTTCCTGCGCCATTCCGTGGGCCAGTAGGTGCAAGGAACACTGAATTTAGCTCAACCTTGTTAAGACAGCGCCTCGTTAAGGCCGCTTCAGAAAATCCACCGGGAATACATAATCTTCGGAGCAAACGTTTATCGTCTTCTCGCCTGGATTCACGAATTCAGTTTACGTCTTCTAGAAAACGCTCGACCCGTTCTCTTCTTTATCCTCCGCAAAATTATTGACTCAAAGTGAAATAATTTGTGCTATCGAATAGCGCAACTCTGTACTCGAGCTCGGTCTGAAATTTCAGTGCTCGCCACTCGTTCCACCCCGTCGATTAACCTGCAGTCTTTCGAGGTAATGCGACAAAGCTTGCTGAACGCGAACAAAGGATCTTAATTAATATAACAACGGTAGATAAGACGCTGACTTTTGATTTCCCTTTGGCTGGGCCCTGACTGCTCTCAAACTCCTCTGGGACATTGCACCAGATCGAATCGAGTCGGAGAGTCACTCGAACTGGAAGTATCGCGAGTCATTGTTGGGTCTCCTCGGTCCTCTGGCTTCGAGAAAGAGGCACACTCTATCGACGAATCGTATTATCGCGGCGTGTACTTCCAATTAGCTCTTAACTCGCCGTGAGAATTTTTCTTCGCGCGTGTCTCGACGTTTTCTTGTCCGAAAAACCGGAGCGGCTAGATGAAAAGGAAAAGCCTCTCCCATACGAGGATAACACCGTCCTGCTTCGTACGAGAAAAATATTCCCACGGACGCTTCTCGATTGACATCGCAGTGTCGGGATATGAGTTGTTTACTTGCCGCGTCTTTACTTGCGCGTTTCTTCGAGACGATGCCGTAATGTGTTTACGTAGACACGAGTTATTGCTCGAGTTACTGGTCGTTCTAGAAAATCGCGAGAAAGTAAATACCCCGGCGAACACTCGAGGCAGCAAGAACGTCCATTTCGTTCTTATCGATCGTTTATTTCTCACTTTGAGTCCTCGGACTGAGATTGCCGTTCGTTTTCGTTTTCTTCCTCTTATCGAGTATATCTTTTTAGAGAACGGATTGCGAAGGTACCCACGACCGATACGATCTTTGGCCATGTTCGCGTATTCGTAAAAGCGAGTTCGTAAGATTCGTAAGATTTACATTTATTTAGCGATTCGATTTTCGAAAACGGCTAGTTCCGCGGCATGGAGTGCTCGAGCGGACGGCTTGGAAACTCTTGCTACACATGGTACGTGCGAGCAACAGGAGGTTATTTGCTAGATAAATCTTGACCCGCCTCCTTGCATGCCGCGCGATACCCGATCGACGTTCGGCTCGATCGTGTACGTTCGAGAGAGTAGACCTCATTCACGTGCCTCGCCGGAGCAACGGCTGCGTTCATCGTGCCTCGCCTCGCCTCGGCTATCCTACGTCCTGCACCTGATACCAGCTACGTACCCGACACATCCACTCGCTCGCGTTCGCTTTTCTTTAACGCCGATCATCGTTTCCGCACTTCGCCCTTATCGGCCGCCTTCGTTTCGAACTGCTAATACTGTTACGTCGATAATTACGACCGCGATAACAACACGGAGGCGACCACGCCAGTGCTCCTATATCGAACCTCGCCTTTTCCTCCCTTCCTCTCGGGTAACTTGCTTCCACGATGGCAAAGATACCGTTACTACTGGCGTTGAATGTATCGACAGTTCAGAATTTCAAGATTCAAAGCTCTCTAAGCTTTCGCTATCGAGATATCCTAGGAGCTGTATCGTCGCGATGAAACTACGGCTTATTCCCGTTTCCTTTGCATGTCCGTGCGACGCGCAAGGGTATTGTTTTTCCCGTCCATCGGGACGAGTCCCGGTCACGTGCTAAGTCGATCTCTAACGGTCGCGTTCAACGTACCATGGTTCTTCCAATAGTGCGTGCACCTGATACCTACGAGTCGCACTTGTTGCACGGCCCGGCATTACATCGCACTAATTCGTACTGTGACCGTTTCCTACGGTAACGCACGTACCGACACGGAAAATATCCGGTCATTTATGGGGTTGAACGCTACACCTGCCGCCAGGCTACAAATAGGGGTTTCAGACGGTGACGCGCGACCAGGAATGTAAATTGTCACTTCCTGCTGGCGAATAATTGCGCCCTTTCGGTGACGTGTCGCTTTTTTGTCAGTCGCTGAAATCTGACAAGGGTAATTGAATTCAGCAACGGTTACCGCTTTTATTTTGTTATTGCACCTCTCGTGACAAACGATCGGATAAGGCTGACAAAGTACTCGTCGGAGTGGAGCTAATTTTATTCTCCAACAACGAGTACGAACTTCAGATTCGTATATAAGATAGAAACATGGATTATTTATTTGGAAAACAAAGTCGAGGAATTCCAGATTAGTTCGTCAAACATTGCGCAAGCTGAAGACAGGTCTAAACTGAAATTGACTGGAAGAAAGGTTAACTGTGAGAAAGAATGCGGCACCAACAATGCGAAGTTTCTTCGTTCCCCAGAACAGAGAAAGTATGTACCGCTTGTAAGTGCAGGACCATGTCAGGGGATGCGCCTGGTTGACGTGCACACCCGATACCGACTGCTTGTTAAGCGTACGTCGCCACACTCGCGGCCAGAACACGCGCTTTTTCCCACGGAAATTTCCGGCAATTTGCGAAACGTTCCGACGCCCGTCTCCACGCCGTGCCAAGGTCGCCTCGCAGGACGCGCCGTAACACTTTCCCGAGACGCGTCGAATCGCGATGTTCCTTTTGCCTAAGTCTTGGAAATAATAACTCCTAATACGTACGTACGTATTCCTTTGAATTTCCAATTTAAAACGCTCGATCGAACGTACGAATCTCCGCAGAATTTGGCGCGAATGCACCATAATGTAGCGTCAAGCGTATTAGGCTCGCGGTGACTTCAACGAGTGGGTAAGAGTTAACGCGCTCGTTATCGAGTATCGCGGCGCGCAGTTTGAACGGCGCACAACAGGAAGTTAATTTTAATATACGCGGGATGATTGACACGCCTTTATGATCCCTAATGGACCGGTCGATCGACGCGCTGCAACACGGTGCGCTTCATGGCGCGCAACAAGGGGCATCGAACATGCTATCCCGGCGTCGTAAACAGTTTTAAATCGAGGCATCAGGAATATATCACGTTTGACGCGCACGCATTCCATGCTGCACCGCGTGATGCATCGCATGCCGTACCGCATCGGTGCGCGGTTGGTCTTAGAGAGGACATTAATTAAAATCGACGACTCTAAAATCAGCGCGATTTTCATGTTTTGACGGTGCACGAAACGTGCCGTCGCGCCGCGGGCTCACGAGACTTCTGACACGCATCGCTGGCTCCGCGCAATGATTTTGTCATGGTTAATAACGTACGCGACTGAAAAAGTAAACTTTGTTGCGCCGTCTATAATCAACTTTCGTCGCTTAACGAAGCGACAATGTGCCGGTAATTTTCCACCTGTCTCGGTTGCCTAGATCGATTTTTGTTTGGGAAAAGAGGTCGTTTCCACGCGTTGGAAATGTACTCAATTAGCGTGCTCGATCATTCGAGGGAAGTATAACGAAACGGGGAGAGGATCGTTTAGCCAACCACTACTGTTTCCTCGATCAAAAAGCAACGCGTTCGCGCGCCGCGATAGCTCTTTAGCGGCACGAGAACGCGTCTTGCCTCTCATTACCGTAACAGCGCATTAAGTCATCCTCGCTTTCGTAACGTCTCACTGAATGATTTACGAGATTCAATTGCCAACGGTACACACGCGGTCGTACGCGCGGCGCTCGGATAAAGCCGACGCCTAAAAACAAAGAGTCCTATTAGTCGCGGCGACGAATACCAAATCCGTTGTTTACGTTTACGACAGACTATTTCACGAATGAAACGTCGAAGTGTCTCGACGTCGAGAGGAGCAAAAACGTGAAAACTGTCGCAGCACGCGCACCTGTCGGATCCTCATGGGAAAGCATGATGGGATGCTCCGTGGGACGGTTTTTCCGAGTTGCATTCGCGGAGATGCGCGAACCTGTTCTCGGGCGCCTCCTTCTGCGGGGCCCACACATCACTCGGATGTAGTCATCTGTATCAATCAGGGAGTCGGTACGAGCTTATACACTTTCTTGCTCCGCTCGATACGTACACGCACACGGTGCAGTTAACTCCAATCAGGCTCGATTGCATCGGACAAGTGGAATAATTATTGCCGCGCGTCGCTTTATTGAATTATTAGGAACGCCGGTGCACGCTCGCTTCGTAAATAAGCATCCCTCTCGATTCGCGATCCCGATTCCCCTCCGTCCCTCGGATCGTAATTTTCTGCATGGCGCGCGCGGGAAAAAAGCGCCGCGTCGATAAATAAAGACGAACGAGGCGTCGATGCCTCGGTGAATGTACTCCGCGTCGCTTTGTTAACCCATGCTCCGTCCTCTCGTGCTGTGGCTGCCATTTCGCGTTTTCGAGAGCGGATGATAGATCCCAGCGCCTTTGTATTACAGTTTGTTCCTTCGCGTAGATAACGAGACGCGAAAATATGTGGATACCAGGGTGGTGTTGCATAACTTGGTTCAAAGAAGCACGAGCAAGTGTAACGTAAGTAGAGAAAACGGAATTAACAACGGAGAGTCTAGATGTATCGAGCGGATCGATATAAATACAAAATTTATTACCGTTAATGCATAACTAGTTGATGACGTTGCGTTTACCTAATAGCACGCGCACGGGGAATAGCATCCGGGGAATGTCGAAAGGCAGCAGAGTTAGACTCTAATCGTAAATTTATCGATAATTCGAGTAAACGTTCGACCGTATTTTGATAATCGGTAGTAAAACAACGACAGAGGAAGACTGCAAACGTTGGTCGGTTATACGGAACGCATTACTTTCCACGGAGGAACAGAGGGAGAAGTATGCTCGCCGCTCGCAATCCATTCGATCGCGAATTAGAAATTAGTTGTCGCGCATTTACATACTGCGCAGGTGGCCGGCCGTAGCCGGACTGGTCGCAGTTTTCAGGGTAAAACGAGTTCCGGCGTCGCTAAAAACCACGGTCTACTCGACCAGTGTGAAACCGGTGCAATAAACGCACATGATCCGTAATACCGTGACATTAGCGAACGGTAAACGAAAAGTGTCAATCTGGAAAATTCGCGATTTAGAAGTCACCTGTCGCTTACAGATCTCCGCCATCCGATTCGAACTTCCCTCGATGGAATTATTCGAGAATGACCAACTCGAAGCGCGGGATGCGAACGATATCAACAACTGGCGTTGAAATCGACGAACGAGACCGACCAGAGTACCAACAGCGACGAGTTCGAGGTAGTAGCAATAACTCGGTGATCAGAATGACCGACGAAGTGCCATTAAAACCTCATGATTCGTCCATCGCGCCCGTAAGAACAGTAATTCAGTTCGAAACGCGTGTTCGTTCCCCTATCTCCTCCGAAAAAAGTAGTCTGAGCAAATAGCGAGCTAGCATCGCGCAAGAAACACCCTGTGAACGTCTAATTAGGCGAGAAAAACGAGCAGAACAGCGACGAAGAAAACTCAACCTCCTCGAGCGAAAGCGAGTCGAAACAAAACGAGAAAAAAAACACGCGGGGAAATTTCCTCTCGAAAAGTCTTTTCTCCCGTAGCGTTCAGGGGAAGTCGATTAGCCAGAAGGGCGATCGGAAAGGGATGGGCTATATCGCGTCAAGGAGCGCCAATAAAACCGATCGTGCCCCGCGGTAAATCCATCCGTTCGCAGATACCGCGAGTAGCTGGCGAGTACGCGGCCGGATAGCCTCGCAGGCCGAACGAGCGCATAGTTGAGGAGGTTTGCAAGTGGTATAGATGTATAGGTGGGACGCAATCGGGGCCAGGTGTGGCTCGACCCGATGCTGGAAGCGGGAGAGGAGATAAAACGAAACGTTTGTTGGTTCTATGGACTCGGAAGGTATTTAGTTTCTTCCTTCTAATTTTTTCGACGACGGTCAACGATTTTCTATAGGTCACTCTATCGACGCAGATGACCAATTGCACAGGGATCCTCAAAGCTCATACTTGGTCTAAATCAGGTTTAAGATTGGCCCGGAGCATAGCAATCCAAAGTCGCGGATAACTAAAGCAACGAAAGGTGCTTGGCCTCGAGGTTCCAAGGATCCTGATTCGTCTACGCTGAGAATCGAGATGAAAATAAAAATTGGGTGGATCCGCGAATCGAACCGCGAGTACAGAGACTCGGTGCGAGCGGCGACCACCGTGCGGACGACCGACTATAAATAGATTCGAGCTACCTGTAGACGGTTCTGGTGGAGTCGCGAGCTAGGCGGCTGCAGTGGCGCGCCACATGCAGAGAGCACACGCGGCGAGCTTAGCCACGACGGTTAACTGTATAACCGCGCGACGCCGTGCAAGCAGCGCGCCGTGGCACACCGCAATTAACCACCGGACAACTTACCGGTCGCTCGGCCGGCTAATAAACGAAATAAGAGGAGCGCGAGGCCTGCAGGCACCCGCGCCGCATCCTTGACATGGCCGCGATCGGATCGACCACCACCTAGACCGCATTCCGATCCGGCCGTGACAACCGCCGGAGATCCTCGATGACGATTCTCGCGATCGACGACACCGGGACCAGATCCTCGTTTATACGCGTTCGGTGCACCGCGCTTGCCGATTTCGAGGGAAGAATGGAACGCTCGGGGGACAATGGCGAACATAGAGAAAGGAGAAGACGCGGGTGGTGGAAAGTAGAGAACTCACTCGCGATGAAAATGCCAGAGATCCCTAATAACGGTAATAACAAATGGCACCGAGAAAGCGCTACGAATCGAGCAATGGCAGACCAATGACTTTGAAGCGCAAGCAGAAACTTTAACGGCGGGAGGATCTGGAAGTCTCTGCTCCGAATGAAATCGGTATTAGAATCTAAATGAACAACGAATATAAAAAAAGAATTACTGTTAATCCTCTCAAATCTAAATCCTTTATCGCACAAATTTTCTGTTTTCTGTTTTCTACCCGGATTCTCTCGACTATTCTCCACCTCGTGGATACAGAGTGAGCGTAAAAGAGTTAATCTTCTCTTAATCTAAGTCCGATCGAAGACACGGGAACGGTGAGGCGAGCGAAGCAGGGGCCGTTGTTCAGCGTGATCGCTTCTTTAACCGCTCACCGGCCGCTTCGTAATATCACTTTGTTGCCTATGAATGAGTCGCTCGAATGGTTGATAAACGTTAGATCGGATCGGTGAAATTTTTTCGATACGGTTTTACCGGCAGGACTGCATTCCTGTTCGCGTCCGCGACACGTAATAGCCGCGTAATATCACGGCTCCTCGTTCCACGTAATTCTCGCTGTGAGGATTTCAGGAGAGTTCGCGAGAAGCACCGCGATTCGCCGATCGTTAAGGGAAACCCAGGCGTGATAACCGGCAGATCGACGCAGTAAATTTTCGAGTAACGATGGAGCGACGTCGCTCCGCGGCAACGACTCGTTTAGCAACGCGGAAAAGTTTAAGAATCTTTTACGAGGGTGTTACGTGTCCGAAGTGTTTTCCAAACAATTTTCTCTGGAATTTTCGAATGGTTAGTTTGGTAGTTTCGAATCAATTATACGATCTACTCGTTCTGCCTGTAGCGATTAAGAGACATCGAGTCCCAGAGTAGTGCGTCGGATATATAATATTTGGAAAATCTCGAGAAGACGAAGAATATGTAGCTGTCGAGATGACGATTGAAAAAGACCTTGTGAAATCTAATCATTCCGTCGGGTCACGGCAAGATAAACAGGTGCGACCTTCGATCGATCAATTACGGAGCGGATTTGAAGGATTGCACGATGTCGCGGCCCCGCAACGAGAGGAATTGTATAGTTCGACGCGAAATGACAGTACAAAATTACTCGGATGTCCAGCTGAGATAATGGTCTTCGAGTCAGGCGCACGTTTGCCGTATGATTGGTTAGAGTTTCCAGCAACTTACGGCGCACCACCGTGCTGACGGGCGTTATTTATTGCGAGTGTTGAGCATTCATAACGCTCGCGAACCAGGATGAATAGAATACCCCATAATCCGAAAACCTATGATTCGTGGCTGCCGATAAAACCCGATTCGTTGCTCTTGATCTTGATCGAGAAATTAAAACGTGAACTTTAAGGTCTCCCTCCCTCGAACCATGGATCGTAGGGGAAGTACTTTGGACATTTGTTTCAATTGTAACGCTTTTACTCCTGGCTCGCATTTATATAAAAAAAAAATTCTATGCTTTAAGGGAAACTAATTTCTCTTCGTTACAAAGTGCCGGCCGAGGTGAGGAAACATCGATCATCCCCCCGGCAAGGCGATCAATTTAATCGTCTCGTAATTTCTGTTATCAACTTTAACGGAACTCGGTCGCCCGAGGCGCTCGAACCCTTCGTCTCTATCGTCCGACAACCCTTGTTCCCTTAACTACCGACGATTTCGAGCCATCTTTAACGACCGCCACCTGACGCAACAACTGCCTCGCCCCAAGATGACAGTTGTCTTCGGAAGCGTGCCGAGGGTGTCTGGTAAGGGTGGAAAGGGCAGATGCCGACGGGTCTCGATTAGAAACGAATTTCTCGAAATAATGGGAATCCGTCGAGGAGACGGGCCACCGTAATCTTATCTACATCGATCGGTCAAATTTCGATGGAAAAGATATTACCGCGGGGCGTCGCGTAGGCGCAGGAAGCGAGGAGAATCTCGCGTGTCGCCAGACTGGAGGAGTTGTTCTTGCGGAGTAACGCATGAATATTCATTTGATAAATTGACGATTGGAAAGGATCGTTAGACGCGAGGAATACAGCGGCCGTAAATCGAACACGTATTCCCGACGACGAGGTAAAAAGACGCGATAAAACGATGTTGCATCCGATTAATTCTGTTTCGTGTCATTTCGTTGGGGAATGCTTTCAAGTTGCGGAAGACGAGAGGATAACTAGTTCTCGCAAAAAAGAAAGAAGTCGAGCCCAGAGGAATCGTTTCCCTGGTACTTTCTTGTCTTGGTGATCGCATTAATCTGTCAGTGATCGTCACCCTTTTTCTTCGCGAAGAACATCGATTAGCAATGCGAATTTCAGTTGCCGACGGCGGATCATCCAACCCTTTAACGCGTCAACGACGCGCAGGAATCATCCTCGAACTTCCGTTGCCCGAGAAGTTTAGTCAGATTCCTTCGAAGCACAATCGTAGCGTTAACGGTCTCTCGAGCCTCACTCCGATACCTGTCACTCGAAAATCGTTCCTACTACTTTTTGCTGGCCCGTTCGTCAGTCATTAACCGCGCCCGACACATCTATCATTATTACGTACGAGCAGTTGTCTATAATTGACGAATGTAAACACAGAGTATGCCGGCCTGTGTGTGCCGGTTTATGCGTGTGAATTCCGTGCGCCTAACCATCGTTGCTTCATTCAAGATCCCCGCGTGTGCGACGAGCGTCGATGTTTGGCGTCTAGAATCTACAGAAATCATTTGGACGATGCTTTTGTAACGAACAAAATGTCCTCGAGTGTCTTAGGAGTTAACGACCATCTTTGAGAAACGATATTGCGCAATTGTCGCGCAGGGAAAACGGTTCTTCTCGATAGAATAGCGTACGAATCAACGTACCAATGTTTGACTAACTAATAGTCATTTGTTATAATAAAAAAAAAAAAAAAAACACTTCGTATTGATTTAATATTTCAAGAACTTGCGTGGAATGAACTTACTCAAAATCGAGTCGCTTCGTCGTCGTGGTCGTCTTCGTTGTCCGCTTATATCCCTCGGTTACCTCTTGACCAAGCGTCGAAGTCTCTGAATATTCACTGAACACCTTGGCAACACTTCACCGTTCTCGCGCCCTGTCGCACCGTTCACAGTGGTCTCTCATACCCGCACAGGCAGCACGATTCTCTTGGTCACAGAACAACCCCTTCTCGACCACCCCCGGATTCGATTCCTTCTGCCTCGATCGAACAAACCCCCGTGAATCCGTCTCGCGCGACAGGTGCGATTGTTTTCGAATTCCGATTTTCCCTGATCCTCGATTCCAGAACTGTTTAGTCGACGAATCTTTACGTCACTCTGAACTAAACATTATTCGAACGAACGGCTCCTAAGCATCGCGATTATCTTCCAAGTTACCACAGGACGCGGACGACACCGATGACGTTTCACAGATGCATCCAGACGAGATGTTCAATCACCGTGGATCGGGTGTCCATTAAGAGTGACCGGCTCGTTGGTCACCGTTGCGCGAAACATTCCGGATCGCTGGTCCCGCTGATCGCGTGGCTGAACGCGTGTGATGCCAGGGGTGGGGGCGGTGGTTGTTCGACGGGCGAAAGAGGAAGTCTTCGGCGGCGATCGCCGCGGGGATGACGATAAATTCCACGACAGGATCGATCACAGTTTACTATCGAGGAACACGCGAACAGGCCACAAGTTTCTTCGATCGGAAGGGGTGTCGCTCGAGTCCCGTCGACCCCGCGAGAGTCACGAGGTGCAACAGTTCACAGGATCGTCTGGTCGAAACTATCCCGCGATCCTCGAGTGTCCGCGAACCACGTCGATCGACCGATCGGAGGAACGAGCTTCGCGAGACTATCGAGGCGGACCGAAAGCCCGGTCTCTGGTCCCGATTACCTGCTCGGCTATCACGCGACACGCTCGAGCGGGCGGGGCTCCGCGAAACGGCGAACAAAACCGATGAACGTTCGTCGATGCGTAATCTCGAAGGACGACGCGGTGACGACAATGTTTATCCTTCCGAGGACGAGTAGCCACCTTGGTGCCACACGAGCTCGCCTGGTCCCGCGCTTACGTCCTACGTCTTCGTGTCTACGTTCGCCGTTCTACCTCGTGGAGCGTGCAGCAGGAGGCGTGCTGTCCCGGACTGGACTAGTCTGGGCCCCTGGAGTAGAGAGGGCCGGTCGCGCTTCACCTCCGCTTCACCGGCCTCCCCCCTCTTTGGACGAGGCTCTCCTGCCTGTCTTTCTCCGACCGACCGGCTGGCTTCGTTCCTTCCTTCGCGTAAGCCTCGAACACGAAGCACATCGAGGCTTACCTGTCTCTCTGTCTCCCCCTTCCACCGCGACCTCTCGCGATATCAGCGGCCCGCGGGGGAAAGAGATCGCGAGGGAGAACTCGTGGCGAACAGAGAGGGTGATACGCGTAGAAAGAGAAGAGTGGATATCTCGGAGAGAGATAGCACGAGAGGGAGAGGTACGATCAAAACGGCCCCTCTCTTGTAACTTTCTTCAAGTCCTTTGGTGGACGGCGTACCAGGACGCCCCCACAGTGGTGCGAGGTGTGGAAACATTGAATCGCGCACGGCTGGAGGAGCTTCGAAGTTGACGGACCGACACCTCGATCGAACACCGTCGATCCGATGGTCCCTCTTCCCGCCAATCGCGAACCCGCTACTCCATCGATTATTCCGAAACGTGGTGTCAACCGTCGAGGGTTGAAGACGTTTAGTCGACGAATCTACGAGAGAATTTGCAGAGTTCCAAGACGAATCATTTATCCGGATCAAGATGAACACGTTAACGTTTGGCTGACCTGTCGAAGTTTTGAAATTCAGCGACGATTCCGAGGTCCACGCGAAGTAGCTGTTCACACCGTCACCGTTATGGGCGGAACCAAGCGGAACCACGCTTCCTGCACAGAACAAAACTTCCCTCCTCCACTCGGTTAAATTGGACTTTGGGCAAAGTCGCTGCTTCTCGTTTATATTCCTGGGTCGGTTATAAATCAACGCGCTCGCCCATCGAGCTTAACGAAGCGCGTGGGCGTGTGAAACGGATCGAACGGAAGGCCATTGAATTTTTGTATAAATTTCTCTGTCCCGCGCAGGATATGACCGATGACTGTTCGATGGCGGAAACGCGATATCCTGACGCGTTGCGTCCTATCTTTTCTTGTCGATGTTCGACAACCGTCGCTATAAAATTCATCAAACTTCCACGCGTTAACGTTTCCGTGCTTCGTCTTCATAAGTCCCTCGCGAGACTCGCGAAGTATAATTAATTAACTCTTAACGTATTCACGGAAACATTAGCCTCCTTTTACCCCAAACTCGAAGCGCATATTCGTTACGCGTCAAGCTGTTTAAGTGTGTAGAATATTAAAGCGTCTCGGAAGCTATTTAACGATAGCAGATGAAAACTCGAGCGCACGCATCCTGTCCAGCAGGTTCAACGGTCGTGCCATAAAAAGGTACTCGCAACACCTCGTTTCGTACTCGCCTCAGCCGAATAGTTATGCACCCCTTTTGCCCAGCCCGACCAGCCTGCAACAGTTCTAATAGCCGCGCGTCTATCCTCGCCGTTCGTTGCACTTGCTGAAACAGCTGTGACACCTGTTCCCGGCTGGTGGCGTAAGGTGCACCGTTCCCTCCCAGAGTGTCCCGCACAATTCGATCGCGTTTCCCGACCCTGCAATATCCGTCCAGTATAGATCATCCGTCCCGGGTTAATAGCACCTCGATCCGTTTCTTTTCCCTCTTTCTCGCGGTTCCTCTCTCTCTCTCTCTCGCTCTCTCTCTCTCTCTAACTTCATTTGCGAGTCGACGCTGGGAACTGACGGCGTCTGAAACAATGCATTCGAGACGAATGGATGAAACATATGAAAGACCAAGGCTCGATAAAACCTTTTGCCAATACTTTTGAGAACAAGGAACATTTTTTAGATGTTACAATAGGTTAAGACTTTGAGGCGATTATAATCCAGTCTGTCACGACACCCCACTGTGCAATCACAAAATAGCAGACTGATATCGTCATCGATCATGAGACCAGTTGCGAGAATAATGTAAAATCGACCGGTTCGAATAGAGCGTCGTGATCCAAACGCGCGGGAAACACATGGCCGAAAACGGCGTGGGGAGAAATGTGGATCAGCTGGTATTCGTCGACGATATCAAGAACGCGTGCACGTTCGACCGTTGAACGCCCTTCACCCTTCGCGAAGGTGAGCACATGGCCCGGGCGACGAAGGGCTCCTCGAAGACACGCACGCTCCTCCTTCGCCGGTGTTCTTATTAACGGCATACATTATTACGGGGGTAGTAGTAACGGCCGCGTCAACGGTCCCGGGCACCTGACGCCTTGTAACGAGTAGGGCCTTGCCAGGGGCGGGGCCCTTTCTCATCGCTTTTCGTCACGATCGTCTGCACGTTTCGAACAAGTCCGGTAGCCGCGGCCTTTTTTGTCGCGGCTGATACAACATGTTGATAACGGAGCTCTCGATCGCCGACGAATAGTTAATTAGGACCGTTTAAACGTACCGAGCTCGCCAATCGGGAATCTTTATGGACTAACCATCAGGGTGGTTGTTGTAACATGTCTTTAGAATCTCCTGTACAAATCGATGACGATTCTATTGTTTTCAAGGACTTGGAATAAGAAGTAACCCCAATCTCTCGCGGAAATCAGACTGCACAATTCATCCGAATCCCGACAAAGTGCGAATCTCCCATCGTTTTAACCGAGTAATGGATCAAATCAACACACGCGAACGGCAAATTAACCTGTTAGGTACACCTGTTAAGCGGCGCATCGCGAGGGTAATTCGCAGGGAAGGCAATTCCGTTTCGAAGAAGAAGGATAGAGGCTCCGAAGAGATTCTGCCTGGAGGATTGAAATAACACCCGAGGCGAAAGAAGCAGGCGTGAATTGGCACTCGAGAGGACGAGGGGCCCTGGGCGAGGTGAGGATACAGCGGTCGATTCAGTCATCGTGAAAAAATCGTCACAAGGGTGGGCAACGTGTCGTTTCGCCCCTCGAAAGCGGTAATAAAGACCTCAGCGGTGACTGCGAGCCTCGAATCAATCAAAAACCTCGATCGTCTTATCTAGATTGATTGCTACTCTTGCACCTGAGATGAGAGATATTCTGTTCACGAAAAGGGGCGCAAACGACGAACGACGCACCCTGTGAACGTCGATCGCGATCGTGATGGTTAGACGACTCGGGACGCGCTTCGAGAAATAGAAAATAGAAAATGGAAGAACTAGGTGGAGTGAAAGCAGGCCGTCTCGTTCGCGACGGGATACCATGCCGGGTTTAACTAACGAGGCCCATTTTTCTTGCAGTTTGCCAATTCAAAAACCTAATTACAGGGATACATAATTCACAAGTTGTTATACCGTCTACTACGCAAGTCGAAAAACTGCTACTTTCAGTCAGTTTGTTGAAGACGAAGAGGTAGTAAGTTGCAAATTAAAAAGCTGAATATCTCTGAAACTACTAGTTTCCAGACACGCGCGTAACGAAGCTCCTGTTTCGCCTGGCGCGTTCTATCATCCTTACACTTTATACCCGTAGTTTTACATCCTGTATGCTATCGACGTAACCAACGTTAAGCACCGAAGGTAGATACTTAACTCGATGTTCGCGTGCGGGTGATAACACGCGGGAGCGGTGTCGAATTACGTGAAAATCCCCGATCGCAGATTAACGGAAAATGGATCGCCTTGGTTCGGTCCGAGCTAGTCGAGATACCTATCATCGGCCAGAAAAACGATGCCAGAGTAAACGTCGATGTAATCGTAGGTCAGCAAACGCAGCACCGCCGGCAGGTGCATCTTCTTTCAGCCCCGCCGGACGTAGGGTAGGTAATGTCTTTCGGGCCCTCTCTGTTTCCAACCCGCTTCCCCCTTTTTTCTCTTCCTTCTAACATACCGTGCCGTTCATTACGTTTACCGCCGCGCGAGAACCTTATCCCGGAATCTGGTCTCTCTCTTCGAGCCGCGGGGTTTATTAATTATACCTGTTTCACGGCGTAAGTTGGTCAGCCACGATAATTGACCACAGAATAATTGGCCAAGAATATGTAAACTTCATCGAGGCAACGCGTTTAATTGAGACGCCAGCGTCGATTTTCGTGCCATATCGGTTCCACGTTAAATTTCGATGGCTTTCCCACCCTTGCGAAAAAGGAAACCGTCGAATCCTAGATTCTTCTTTGTTCTCGAAACAGGTGAATGTGTGACAAAAAAAATCGTTAAAATTCTTCGATAGACGATAAGGTGACGCGTCGTGGGCGACCCGTCGCAACGAGAAAACTATTTTTTTGGAGAAGGAACTCGCCGGAACGCATCGGTAGCGCGCGCGGGTTCCTTTTATGCTTTCATCCGACGGCACGCTACTTATCGTTTCAACGCCTTCATTGGTATCTTTCGGCACCGGATTACGCAGCCGCTGGCAACATCCCATCTTCATCGCGCTGTTGAATGTAATGAGAAAATAACACGAAATTACACACCCAGGCCGAGCGTGCCCCGACCGGTCTGCCACGTTTGGTCGTCGATTCGAACCGCCACAAAGACGTCGAAGGAGGAAGTTGAGGAAGGTCGATGGGTCCTGCGGCGAACTCCATTCCATTCCCTGTCATTAGCAGCTATATGTGTACGCGTGCGTGGGCAAACTGCATTAAATTCGAGCTCCATTTTGAATCGGTGATCCCGTCGAGAACGCAGCCTCCGGGATTATGAGTTGTTATCGAACGATCCGGGTCTACTTGAACATCTTACTCGGATGTTTCTATCTTCTTTAGCGACCGAAGGCCTAGAGGTCATCTCTGAACTAACTGCTTCGGCATAAATGTAACCTAAGCATTGACTTCTAGAGCTTTTACTCCAAATTCTGGTATTACCGTGCGTTGCATCTGAACGAATACATCGAATACTATCTTCAGTGGCGAAATGCTTTTGTAAGCATTCGCGTCGGTGGAAAGGGCCGACAGGCCCGTTTGTCGCGTGGCTGGACCGCGAATAGTCGCGAGAATTGCGAGAGGGTTCGCGACCCGATCGAGCTTAGTCGGTGACCGTCGCGACGCGGCTTCGTTAGCCTCCTCCGGGTCGCGGTGGTGGGGTCATTCGACTGTCCCAGCCGCGGAGCGCGGAGAAACGCTGGAGGGGCCCAGAACGTCGTCGGAGAGAGAGGGAAGAGGGCCCGGAGGGGCCAGAGAGCTACGGCGGACACAGCCGTGGGTGATTACGTCGCCTGTCGGCGCGGAACTGTCTCCTCCTACCCGCGGCGCCCACCGTGCTCCGATTGGCCAGACTCCCTGCCGAGGAAACGTAGCTCTCTCTCCTCTCCTCTCCTCTCCTCTCCTCTCCTCTAAGCCTGATTCTCCGTCTCGCTTTTTCGAATCAGTCCCCCCTCGATCATTTTTCTTTTTTCACTCGCTGACGCACCGTGCTCGTCGCTCTCCCGTTCCGGCTGTGGGTGTCCTCTGCTCTCCCCCCGACGGGAGCGGTTTTTCTGCTTTCTTTCCGGCGTCGTTTCGTTCACCTTGGCTCCCTTTCGTCAGCGGTACGCGCCGTTTCGCCGGACCCCGGTGCCATGGCCGCCCTTCGCTTCCGCTTCGTGGTGGTTCGCCAGTTTGGCCAGGGGCCCAGTCGTTCCAGACCAACGAACGTTCTTTGCTCCGAATTTTCACGTGGTAACGGACCAAACACGTTTACCCAGGTAAAATAAAGATGGCTATCGATATAGGTAGACGATCCATTCGTTAGATACTGACTCTCGCTACCGAGTGTCGACACAGAGCGTACTCCAAATCGCAGTACGCGGACGAAATGGAGCCGCCATTTTCAGAAATTTTCAGCTAAAAGCGAGCAGTTCCAGTCTTTCTAGTTGGACGCAACCTCTTAAATCCCCGTCGCGACCCCAAAACGAAACGAGGAGATTGGAGATGTTCCACGTGAAATTGCCTCCGGTCCGCGATTCGCGTGCTCCTGTTACAGCACACGCACGCGTCCCCGGTGGATTTATCGGGTCGCATCGCGACTCTTTTGCACGCGATACCGCGGAATAGGCACCGCATGCGAACAGAATTTCACTCCCGTAACGAAGTGAAAATTGCGCACTCGCGAGCGCCTCCGTTTCTGTATAAATGATAGCTCGCCGTTAGAAGCATCACCCTACTTTCGTTTCAGGCGGAAGCGAATAAACTCGACCCGCAGTCCCCGCAAGAACGAACCGCGTTTGTATTTTTTCGCGACGCTCTGGAAAACCATTCGAATCGCGCGAAATTCTCTCCGACGTTTACGTAACGAGACATACAAGACTGTCGACCTGCGCCTACGAACGCTAAATAATTTATTTTCAAGTAATCCTACATTTTTAGGGAAGATTACTTAATGATACAACAAAGAACATGTACTTACACATTGGAGTATTATCCCAACACCTCGAAAGGCTAAAAACTTTCTCAGTGGTCGTAAAGTTTCATCAACGGTGAAATTAACTACGCTTTAAACGGTGCTTCCAGTAGTTCGACTAGTTTTCTCTGACGCGTTTTAATCGCATCTGAATAATTTCTCGGTACGACGACGGATAGATCGCGGGATTTTTTCCGTCTCGGTTGAAGCGACTTCGTTTGTAATCTCGACGACTTCGGGACGCAATCGACGGTGTTTTCATCGATTTCGTCAAGCGTTAAACGCTTTCTTGGTCAAGTGACCGTGACACGGCTCGCTCTTCGAGCAGGTCCGTCCATGCTCGCGAGAAGATCGCTCTACCCGGAGCGATTCCTCTTCTCGTGGCGATCCAGATCGAACGACTCTCCCACGGCGAGAGGACTTAGCGAATTGTAATTCTTCTAACGGGTGATGACCGCGACAAACCGGTAAACAACGATGCAAAACCGACCGGTTATGGTTGTACCGAGAAATCGACTGTCCGTGTTATTACCGAGCAGGAAGAAAATTACTTAAGTTTGGACGAAGAGAAGCCTGCCGAAGAAATTTGTTCGCAAATGGATTACTCTGCTGGGAGAGAAAAGTTCATCGAGGTTAAGTAGTTTGAGATTTTAGCCTGTTAAGTCGATACCAATGTATGTATCACGGTAACGTGCTTAATCCTTGAGGGTTGATTGATGATGCGATGATCGGAGACCATCCGCGACAGTTGTGGACGATCGAATCTAACGTTTTATTACGTAAGCCTCGCGGCGACTGAAACTATCACAGTAAGAATGCATCAGGGGATCGGAGCAGGAGATAAAGAGCGAGCTCGAATCGATCGAATACTCTCCTTCCAACGGACCGATCCCTTCGTCGGCACGCTTCCGAAAAGCCTCGCACCTGGTCGCACCTGTCTACCGATACAATCATTCGCAAGACGTACCAATGATGTTGTCAGCGATTTTAACGCCAGAGATATATTTATTTAGCGACGTTTGCGATGCCTCGGTTGAATTAGAAGATTTCAACGACTCGAGGGACACTCCGTTTTGTGGAGATCGAGCAGATGTCCGATGTTTTTTCGAGATAATCGTTTTAAACGCGACAAAACCTGCTCACGTAACATCGAATTGTGATTACTTTAGGTGGTACCGTTCGATCGATCAATCGATCGGGTGGATATCGTAATTTCTATTCTCAAATACGTATAATAGCTCCTAATTACAGTACTTAGTACTTCGATAGCTCCGAGCTACGATTAATTCAACCTACCGGGTTTTATCGAGTCATCGAGCAAGCTTTCCAAGGACTGGTCTCACCGTGCAGACAACACCGGTTCTCGTTCCATCGTTGAAGCGATCTGGGAGTTCCTCGTGCTACTGGGCTTACCATTTCGGAGACCACCTGAAACCACCAAGCCCCAGACTTGACAGTCGATCCTGAAACTCAAAAATATTGGTCGAAGGAGTGCATCGTGGAAAAAGGACTGTCCGCAGGTGGCAATAAGAGATGATACCGGCGTTTCCAGTGGCACGGAGTGTCGGCGAGACGACAAAGGCTGACGCGAGGTGTCGGTCGCACCTGTCTCGCGTCGCGCTTCGCTTCGAGCGAACCTCTTTAGTTTCGTGGGCAGAGGCGCGAGCGCCGAGGGTTGCGGTCTCTGGACCGTGACGGAGCCGCTTTTCGCGCGTACTTCTAGGTAAACGTCGTCAGCATCGTGATTCTACTCTGCGAAGGAGAGCGATCGATTGCGTGGGTTCGATCCTTCTCGTCGACTCCAATGTCGAGGAACGATACCGATAGTTACCTAAGTTAAGGATACATTTACTTCCTCGAAAGTGTAATTCGTATCCTTCTTTCATTACCTTAAAATCCTCGGCTCTCCATCCGCTGAATGGCTTCTCCATTTCGTGAGAGGACTTCTCTCAGCGATCGCTCGGCCAGTGTCTCTATTTCACCATGAAATTAGTTTGAAATCTCACGGCACCATTGTCTGTTCATCCAGAAAACCATTCGAGAGCACACGGCAATTAAAGTACCCTAGAACAAACGAACGGTCTCGAGTCAGATTTATTCTGAAAATAAGTTGAAAATTGTGGGAGTGGATCGCACTTATTTCGAGGACGCGATCGAGCCGCGCGATCACAGATACGGAAACGAGAAGCTCGGCTTGATCTCGCACGTTCATTCAATACGTTTCTTCTCTTATGAATGAGCTCGGAGATCTGTCATTACCATAGTCACGACCCACGGCGACATCGCACGTCCTCTCGTACCGTTATTCTCGCTACCTTGCCACCGGCTAAACGGCTTCCCGATGTAAATTGCCCGGCTGCAAATTGCATAATCATCTTTAACGGATCGCCTTCGATCGCGGTGAAACATTCCACACACCCGTGGACCTCGCGATTCGCTGTAAAAAATCTCCTCGCGAAAATTACAATGTTTGCGTCCGCGCGAAAGTTATTTTGCATCTCTCATCTAAACAACGAGTAAAACCTCGGGAATATTGAATTCAATATTTACCTTGTACTCGAGTCTTTTGAGCTCGAAAGATGGGCCCTACAAAGAACCCATAAAGTAACCTAAGCCCTTCCAGCGCTGAAAACCTCCACCCCCGCGGTAAACCGCTTTGTACTCGTGCTTTGTCGATCGGATTGTTTAACGACAGAGAAGAGACGTCGGTTCAACAGGTGTTTCGAGCCGGTAATCGATCGCCGTGTCTCGCTTCTGTTTCCCCGATCGGCGAACCGCGTAAAAAGAGTGGAGTGAATCGGTGTTCGATAATTAAAGCGACGATCAAAGGAATCGCGTTCTCGTCCGTGAAAGGATCGATAGGCCAGCACGATTGAACGATCTTGTGTCACAGGATCTTTCGTGAACTTCACGGTCACCGTGTGCCTCGTCATAAGATCAACCGAGCCGAGCAAAAAGGAAATTTGTACGTTGTCACGCTTCACGGGTATCGTTGCTAATGAATTTTGCTCATACATTTCTCGTCCCAACGTACAAGAAAAAATAATAATCCTGGCTACCAGGTACGGTGGTTCCGCGTGTATTCGATCGTCGTGCGATCTTCCACGATTATGTCATCTCTTTTTACAAACGTAACGCGAAAGCCTCGCGTTTAGTGACTGCAAATTGCGAGCTTCGAACGTTATGTTGGATCGTTGGACGGGAAGGAAGTCCCCGTTGCAAAAAGCAGCCGAAATGCATCGACCGAGAAAAAAGGACCGCGTGAGGGGAGAGGTGGGATGCTGATCGAATCACGAATCACGCGGGGAGACCAAAAGCGATTTCAGGTGTGAGACGCTCGCCTCGGATTCTCGTCGGGCGAAGATAATAATTCGAGGCGCTACTAGGAGCTGGCGTAATGTCGGTATTAGCATTCTCTCGCATGTGTATTATTTACACGTGCAGACGAGGCACGGCTTGCGGTCGTGGCTCGGTAATCGCCACCACCGAGACTTCGGGATAGATTAAATTGGGACAGGTAGCTGCGAGGTGAAGCGAAGAGTATCGGAGTCACGTGCGGCCCCCGCGCGACCGGAAACACGGTATAAAGGATCTCGAGATCCCAAAGGCCGTCCGCAGCCAACCTCCTCTCGTGGCTTCTTCGATATACACGGGGCACAGTAGGACCAAACGAGTAAATAAGTCGAACATTAGGTTCCCTCGCAAACATCTGTTTAAGTCGCTACAAAAATCCAACAGAAATATTGCTAATATAATAGCGGTGATTGTCAGACAATCCCTGCTACCATCGTAATTTTCATCGTGAAAGGGTTAATAAATCCTTAAATATCGTCGAGGCTTTGGTAGAGACCGGAAACGGCGGTATTTACTTTGAGGTCGTCCAAGGGACTTCCGCAAGAAGCTCTTTCAATAATTTCTTTGGAATCCGGTTAATTTTTCCGCCGTCGGAGAAACACTCGGGTCGTTCCAGCGTCCACGTAATCCCGTGGCTGGGCTTCTTCCTGTGCTCATCGGAATCGGGCGTCCTCGCCTTTCATCTCGCCACTTTCTTGCGTGCATTCCGCTGTGCGCGAGTACGCCGCGATCGACAAAACCGATCCTAGGATGCCGGTCTGCCCCGCCAATGGCATACCAGCGTGACTCGTCCTGTCAGGTGTTCTTAAAAAATTATTGAAAACCGACACGATGGATAAGCGTGACTAAAACGGGTTGTTACCGTGCGACTACTAAGTCACGAAATTTCAACGCTAGGCGGTCCAAGGATTTACTAAAAATTCGCGGAGCCAGTTGAGGGACTCTTGCTTTCTGTTGGTAAAACGTATCGCAAACTGCAAACGCGACGTTTGTATCGTCCGTGTCGCGCCGGCGCCCTTATCAATCGGGTTTGTATTATAAATTAAGAGAAAGTATACCGCAGCCTTCTGCAGGGCCGCTGCACTGGCGGTACACCAAGAACCTCTGCGAATCAGAGCTGAACTATCGGACTGTATCAATGCTTGGAGAACTCCGAGTAGACACAGATAACTCACACTGGACAGTGTCCGTGTCAACGTGCGCTCCTTCGCGACTCTAAAACGTTGAAATTCGGGCCTGGTTAGAAGTCTAAACGAAAGAATATTCGACTCGTAAATGAAACTAAAAAGGAGAAGAGTAATTAAAAACGATGATATCAAAAGCTACGTAAATGCTCGAGTTCAGAGAGCATAATAAATATTCGAGTTACCTCGAGATTTCGACACTTCGACAGATCGATTCCTAATAAATCATTACACAAGCGGAAAGGAGAAAGACACATTCGGAGAGCCATCGACAGTGGTCGATAGCCTCGATTATTCGCGGGAGATCTCGACGATCATCCGTGCAAGCCTCGTTTGCGGAACCATCGAGCGAACGGTGAACCATGACGCTATATTAATTCGAGTCGAAACGCGGGAACGGTTGGCGTCCCGGCAATTTGTGTTCAGGCTCGTCGATCGATATCGCCGCTTGTTTTTAACAATGGGTATTAATATCGATCAGTCGTAAAGACAGTGCGCGACCGTGTTCGGCCGCGCTTGATAAAGCCGCTGAATTATCGCCTTTACGACACCTTAATGCTTGTCGCAGCTACTTTATTGCCGTTGCCTCTCTCTCGTTTCGCAGTCCAACATTCGCGTCGCTATCACGCGGAGAAGGAATGGTTACGGACCGTTTAATTTTATTTTAGTGAAAAATAACGTGCTTCCGTTCGACGTGTCCCTACTAGAAATAGACAAACTTTTTATTCAAGAGAGACGAACTTTTTATTCGTTACTCTTTGAATAAAAATAGAAACTTATTATTTGTTTCAAAGCTATACGTTGGCTTTTTGTCATCTATAATAGGATTACAGTTTCGTTCATCCCTGTGTCGAGTACAATGAACGAAGAAAATTGATGTTTCTCTCCCTGTCCACGAGATCTTGAAGAATTTTTGGGAGAAGGGACGAAGCAAGGATCCAGAGGATCGTTCTTTTTTTTCGATCGGTCGCTTCCTTCGTTTTCGTTGTTTCCGGGTCGAGCAAAAACCGCGGGGTAATAACTCGGTGTCCGCCCCCCTTGACGTAGAGCAGTGAAAGCTAGGCGTGGAACAAGAGGCGTGACAAATCGTAGAATTAGGTCGATCAATGTACGGTCTGCGTAAGTGCGTCGAACACAGGCGCGAAATTGCAGTGTCGCTGAACACAGACACGGCGTTGCGTCTCCTGGTTGTCTTGCATCTTGTCCCTCTGCCAATCGTACGCGCGTGTGGATGCAGGGAACCGTGTCCGTGCCCTGTCTATGGAGCAGCAAGTTACCGTCGGTGATTAATCCCCGTGCACACAGCCGTAATTCGCCCCTGAATTGCCTCGTAAACGGACCAGCCGGCTGGATTAAATAAGAGCTTTTCAATGCGGCTTCTGGTCTTATCTGTTCGACTCCCGCGTTATTAGCCCTGACATAAATTGATGTATGTATACGCGTCCTCGCATCGACTGGTTTCTGCGGCTGTTATTTTTCGCCGTTCGATTTCCTTCTATTTTTTTTTCCATTTTCTTTTTTGCACAGCCGAGTGTTGCGGTTTCTTCGATTACTACGAGAAGGAAGTCGACGGCAACTCGAGTTCGGTACACTTCCATCGATATCACCGAGTGTCTCTTTCATTGCGTAACAGCGTTACACTGTTCGTTAACAGTGGCGTCGATCCTTTAAAAGAATCATTGAAGCTGCTTACTCCAAGTAACGCTTACTAATAGTTATAGCTAACGTTGTTAACGTCAGGTGTATCATTTGTCGAACGAGGCGCTACTTTAGGGACGCTACTTCACCCTGAAAATGCATTTCAACTGCGACCAAGCGATAGTCTGGCACGAGCGGCGCATTGTGGTGGACGTCATAGACAAAGCCGGATTATTTTTCACGGTTGCAAGGGAAGCGAGCAGTGGCATTGTGCAGGTACCTGGTAACAGGAACTAGTAACAATGGTTGTACTTTTTGCCTTCGTTCTTCGTGTTACACTGGTTTGACTAGACTCCTAAGAGAGTCTATACGCGAGATGAAGGATGGCCGTGGACGGTGCAACCGTCGGATTAAGCAAATTTACGTGACTTTGTCGTTTGTTTCTTGCATCTATTAGATAGCGTTTAGAAATCATTTGATCGAGAGAAAAATCTTCCGAGAATCCGGTTCTTTGCCACGTAGGTACATTTCGATCCGATCCGATTACTGTTTTTGTTCGTTGCTGAAAAAATACAGACGAACAAGAAGCAGTACCTAACGGAGTATTTGATCTTTTTTAACGAGAATAAACGGAGAGTGTATTTACTTTTTAACGACTCACTCGTGTACTGTTAAGTAACCGTTCTTACGCGCGTCTCTTTCTTTGTACAAAAACTGTATCGGCTATATCTTTACCTTCTTTATCTGTCGATTTCAGTTGACGTTGACGTTAATGGAATGTAAATTAATGGATCTAGTTGTACCTCGCGTACATTGCGAGCACCGATCGACGAGAATCCGTACGATTAATCTTGTTTCGCGGGAGAACTAAGATTTCTGTGTCTAGGAAATCATACCTGCTTTCGATTCACTGCGAGCCAGGTAAAAAAAAGTCGAGTGACTCAGCTCCGCAAAGAGAAATCAGGCGACAAATCGATCGACGGGCTTAATCCTACGGTAACGTACACCCGCCTCGAGAAACTGTTTTCTGTGCTGCGATGCTAATTGCGAGAGCTGTTTTCTGTATTACAATCGAGTTTATGGATGCTCTCTTCGGTCTACATCCTGCATTAATTACGACAAACTACACGTTTTCGCTGCAATTTATAACAGAAACTCGCCACGCATCCCCACAGTTGCGTAACTCTAACGAAGAACGAGCAAAAGATCGTAGATTCGAGTAATGTTTACAAATTTAGTCGAACACGTTCCCGACGTGTTGGCTCGCGGGCGCAAACCTGATTCTTCCCGCCGAGCTGCGACCACTCCGGTGGGCAGAAGGAAACAATTTTATACATTTTACGCCTTGCTTTTTTTCTCGAGAAGAAGATTAAGGAGTTTTTTTGTTGTAAATAGTCGGAACGATCGGGACCCATGCCGAATTTCGACCGCACTCGACGAAAGCCCGTTTCTGGTACCTCTGAAACGTTGCGCGTTCTAATGCCTCCCTTTCACTTCGAAATCTCTCTATATCGTTACGTAATATATTGTATAACCGGTTATTCAACGAGCATAAATTATGAATATTAATCGTTGATGCCTCATTTACGAAATTAAATTGCGCGCCAATATGATCGTCTTGCGATTACGCGTGCTACCCGAGCAGCTAGATTGCTGTTTACACCGTACATAGCTGTTTCACCGATAAATACGAATCTCCCTAAAGGATCCTTCGATCGAAATTTGTTTAAATAAAAGTCAGGCCACGGCCAAGGGCGAGGGATCGAAAGCGTCGAACCGGTCGCATTCCTTGAGGGACGCGATTTCCGGGTCTACGGCGCACCCGACGAACTCGTCGCGCGAAACCAATGAAAAACGAGAAAAACAAAAGATGAAAAGAGGTGGTAAAAGAAAGAGGAATGAGAAAATCGACGCGCGGATAGCTGGATACACAGCTGGGGTCAAGCTTGGCCGAGAAAAAGAATGGCAGCGTTTAAACGGAGCTTAAAGTCATCGCGGACGTAATCGGCCCTGTCGATCTTCGGTGGCCCTCTTCGGTGCCATAATCCCGAGCAAAGAACGGCGTTCTCCTCCATTCAGCGGGTCCTCGGGCCGGTTGGCATTGATCATTGTGTCTCACGCGATCGGCTCATAATAGGCCACGTCGTTTCCATCGTTCCCCGTTGCTGATACGAGAATAAAGAGTCGATCGCTTGGCCCGGGCTCGTTTCTCGCCCTCCTCGTTCGTCCCGTCTCGCTTCTACACGCTTTGTGATCCACCGATCCTGCGATCGTTGAATCGTCGGCCGGCGTGCGGACGTGGAACGCACAGACTCTCCACAACGTGTTTCCTCGTCATCTCGTGGTTGCAACGTGGACCGGAGGTGTCCGATAAGATCGTGATCGATGGGTACGCGGGATCGATATTTTGTCTGTCTTCTGTCGGTGGATTTGTCGGCCGAAACGCCTGGACAGCGCGCGTTTTCGGACAACGGGCAATCTTCGGCGCCTCGACGAAAGGTAATCTTGGCTGAATTGTCTTGCCTCGATTGATACTGCGGGCAGGTTGAATGCAAGGTCCCTCGGATCGGTGCAACGGAAAGTATTCCGAAATAAAAACCTGCTGTTTTCACTATCTTTTGAATAAAGTGCATCGACTAGGCGTGGGTTTGCGCAATGGCTCCTCGATGGGCGATTTCAAGTCCGCCGGCTCAGCCTGGAGAATGGAAAACGCGGGGTGCGCACCGTCCGATTAGCGTCGCTGTCGCAACTAGTCCGAGGGCTGAATCTAGGAAAGGCCGCACGCAAAAGGAGACGCTGCAGGATGTCGGGATAATACACATTATAGGCCGGCCATTATTGCGCAGAAGCGCTTTGCCTCTTTCTACGTGCGCAACGCGAGCCGGAAGGCTGACTCCCGCGTGTCTGCTTTTCCTGCATGAATGAAATGTAATTTAAGCTTACTCAAGTACCCGTATTTCCATTCATCCCACGTTAACGTGCACGGGACTCCTACGTGCGTCTGTCCGAACGCGCGACGCGTCCCCCATGGGTACGCGTCGTTGCCAACCCATGGACGCTGACTCTTGGTGTCTGTTCTTTGTTTCGTTGACGAGGTCGTCTTCCATCATTTTCTTTCTCATAAGGTCCTGAGTTATCGAGAATATCGTTTCAAAGTCACCAAAGTGAATTCTTCGTTAAATTGCAACGACGGCTTCGAGTATAAAAATATAGTTGAGGTCGTTTTCACGTTAAAGCCGAACTTTAGTAACCGAATATCTGGAAATGTGTGGTATCGTCGGTGAAAGTGTGCGTCCTTTGCGAAACACGAATTGTGGAAACCTCTGCAGGCTTTAATCGCGAGCCATCGGACGGCTGTTTGAATGAGGGAGTGTGGTACAGGGGACAGGAAGGGGGTAAAAATCGGTGAAGAGGAATCATGGCTGGATGCACTCCCTCCCTATGTTCACGCACTTTTACCGCCGGCCAGGATCGGCGTTGCTTCTGCACTTTTCGAGGGGGAACGGACGACCTGTTGAGCCACGTTGTCCTACCAAGAAGAATCGCGTCAACCATCGTTCACGGTGCTCGTTCGATATACTCTGGAAACACGGGCGTGTCTCGATCAGTTTTGCTTGATTAATCGACACGAAACTTTGGATGACCTCCTCGATTACAGTTCCTTTTTCATTTTTAATTCGTATAGCTGAATCGACCGACGTCCTCGGAAAAATATTTCATCTTGCTGCAAGGTTTTCGTTTCGAAACAACGCTAGCAGCGTTTACACTTTCACGTTACACCAATTTTCCTCGGTGGAGGAGGAACGCTCCCGCCTCAGTGGCTGGTACGTCGAAACGTGAAAATCAAAGTGACCCGCGAAACAATATACTTTCTTGCGCCGCGTCACGCTGCTCCACTTTCCCTTCTGTCTTTTCCTTTTAATGACACGCATCAGGATCGCTCGTAACGATCGGTGCCGGCCGCACGACAAATTGCATTTTGCATAATGTCTCCGCACAATGCCACCGATCCAGGGACTAACGGTCGTATAAAAAGCGACGATCGGTTGACTCGCGACCGCCAGTTTCGCCCGATGGAACGCTCGAGGATGGCAAAGCTCGCGACGATCGCGATCGTCCTCCTAGCTTTCAGCGTCTCGCGATCGCAGGGAAACCACCACCCGAACGATTCGTGGAGATCCGTCGAAAGGAGAGCGCAAGCAACGACAGGTGAACCAAACATTCCGTTAGAGACACCGCGAAATTCTCGGTAAACCAAGTATCGATACTTTGCACTCGAGAAGAGGCAAAAAAACTCTAAGCTCTCTCCTTACTGTTTCAATTTTTCATTTACCGACCTCTAGATCATTTCTGTTGACTGGTTTACCGACAAACACTTTTAACATCTACTTCAAAGAGCTTTTCGATGTTTCAGGTGAGGCGGACAAGGCCATCGGCAGGATTTTTCGAAGTATCGCGAGCGGAACGTCGAACGAGAAGGACGACGAGCAGCTGGTGGCCCTCATCAAAGAGGAAATCGTTCGTACGGCGCAAAGCATCAAAACGCCGACAGGTTCGATCGATGCAGCAGCCAAGAGGGCTCAAAGGCTGGTCACCGAATTGACGAACGCCTACACTACCGTCATTTACAAGTCGAAGACCACCGAGGAGGCCAAATCGAACTTCGCGCGTTTCCAGAACACCGTGCAGAAGATCGTAAACTTCATAAAGAATGGGCAGTTTGTGACTTAAATTGTAATCGTGATCGAACGCGAGGGCTGACGCGACTCGTAGAGTCAAGATTAAAATCTTATTACTCTGGATGACAATTCTACAAGATTATTCTTTGTACTATTGCTCTAACGTATTATAAATGTATAATTTGCAACGTTAACGATGGTTGTTTCTAAATTCGCGTGGCGAGAGCCCACAAAATGTTATCTACTTGTACCTATCGAGAGTACGTTTTTAAAGAAACCACTCGAGCGTGTCTCGAGTACCTCGCTATTTTTGTTCCATAAAATATACTTCGAAATGTAACCACTCTCCGATTATTTGCGAGCGTTACCTAACTCCGATCAAACAATCGCGAGAAACGCGCGAATTTACAAAGTTCGCCAGAGTCGTCGACCGCAGTCGATCGTTGGATACACGTTTCATTTTTGTCGTTAGCGAGCACGGCAACAAAACGTATGAGTCAGGCAGACGATCCATTGTAAAAGCGGTACGGGCTCATAATCTGGCGATGTAGGATCTCCAGGCCGAGCTGACCGGAACTGCGCCTATGCTCTCTCGCCGGAAGTGCCGCTGCCACATGTAGTAATATAAATTATAATGCCCTTACGGTTTTTCCTTTCGCGGATTTGCATTTAAAACGCCGGAATGGCCATTGTCGTCGGAATCGGCGCGCACGATTTTCATGGAAATAAGAAAACCGCGGGCCTGGCCCCGACTTCTGTCGTCCCCCACGGTCGCGGTTTTCGTGCGGACGATATAAACACAGGGGCAGAAGGGTGAAGAGGGAAGGGCGAGGTTGAGGGAGGAGGGATGCGAGTTGATTTCCATCGAATCGTGCCAAGGCTAATCGGAGATCAAATCTGGAAACGGCTCGCTTTCACCGGCTCGGACAATGGACTCCGAAGCTTTTCTAAACCTTGTTTCTTTTTTTTTTACCAGTTTTATTCTCTCGCGAAGAGGATCGTGTGCGTCGCGGATGCGTGAGATATACCGGAGTTTCCTTAATTAGGAGATATTCTAATTGCGAAAACGCGAACGTGCAAGAGGGTAATTAAGAATTCGCAGTTTCTAAGACCCGATGGAAATCCCTTCTCTCGTTTCTCGCCTGATTTCTAACCAACTTCTCGCCGTTATCCCTACGTTAGGGTTTCCTGCGAGACTCGAAGAAGTCAAATTTTACATGAAACGTAAGATCAACGAGAGTTCGTTTAAAGTTTGCCATCGTACCTGCCGTCCAAACGATTCTCTCCGGCATCCTTCGATTTTCCGAGGATTTCTAAGAGGCTGCACGGACTCCGAGGCACCAAGGACATCCTCGGGGAACGTCGTGCCTCCTCCGAAGTTACGACGGAACGGCGGCGTCCGTGGATTTTATATGGGAAACTGATTCGACCACGAAGCGGAGGATAATATAACACCGGGGGCATTTTGTTTTGTTGCACAAGAGGATAATAAACATCGTTCGGGCCTGCTACCGTGCCGACTAGATAGCTACGACGATGAAACAATGCGGCATTGTCCCAGCAGCCTCAACCGCCAAAGCACAGCCGAACCCAAGCACCGTGTTAAGTCATGAACGGCGTTACACACGAGCTTAGAAACGTCGAGGCTGCGCTGGATAACCTGACCCTCGAAAGTATGGTCTCCCTGGTGGATTCAATTCCGAGGAAACGGAGGAACGACTTCGCGTGTACTCCTCGCTTCGAGTATCTGTTGCGAATCTGTAAATCAAAGTTTAGCGTTAGATTCTATTCGTCGAGAATGAAATACAAACTAACAAGGAAAACGAGGCATCGTTTATGATTGGGAACTATAAATTTGATAATTAATATTTTTTTCCTTCGTCGCATCTAGGTTCGAACGCACCATTGTTAGGACGCAATGATTAAAAACGATAAGGCAGCCGAAACCGAACGTACCCCACAGTAAAACTATTAAATCTAGCCACGGGACCGAAAGAAGCAGGAGCAGCAACATTCCGCAGGGCATAACTTAAGCGAGACCTGAGCTCACGAAGAGAAGAGACGGGTCACGACGCCATGTGTGCGGCCTACCAACCACACCCACCACCTATTTATTTATGTCTACCTCACGGCTTTTTGTTCGTACCATCGAGCTTTCATTGCGCCGTTCCGCCGCGAACAATCGAGGCGCCGCCGGCCTTACCGGAAAAATCTCTTCCCAAAGGAATCGTCCTTCGAGCCTCTATGTTTCGAATTATTTCTAAAGGGAGAGAAGCGGAAGCAAGCAGAAGAACGAGTAAAATGCATTATCTTCGATCATCGCACGCTAACGCAACGAACCTCAAATATCAATACGAGAGAAGACCCTAAGACTACCCACGCCTACACAATTTCGCGTGTTTGATGTCCGCACGAAAATCAACGCGTCCGTAAAAATGCATCGCGCGTGTCCGTCGAAATCGTGAGGACGATGTGGGCCGGATAAGTTTCGAACGAAACGCGCTACCAGCTTTTATAGGCAGAAAGGCGGAAGCCACTGCCACGGTATCTCTGCCTGATACCATTCGTCGACGATCTGAATCCCTTTCGTCCTCGCCAAGCTGCTCGCTGGTCTTTATCTTCGTGGGAACAGTTTGGTCCACTTTGGCCCGGAGTAAAAGCAACGGCCCTCCTCGAGAAGCGCGATCGACGAAATTCTGATTCATCGCGCGAACAATTCTTCGTTGCGAGTAATATCGAGCTAATGGCTGGGAACTTGTAACGAAGAGCTCTGCCGGAATCCATTCTCGTCCAACGAGGAAATCAACGCGAAGGTTAAACCAATTAAAGAAATGTGAATTTTGAAGAGGAGACACCGGTAGCCAGAGGCGGACCAAGAACTCGCTGATTAATCTAACGCGTGGAAGGATGGCCACGAAAAAAGAAAAACGCGGTTGACCCATGCGATAGCGTTTAATTATCGCTCACCATAGAATTTGCTCTCCTGGATACCGTTAGAGGCGGTACTCGATGTACGCACAAATATAACACGCCTCGTGATACGTAACAAACCGTTAATAACAAGTTACCGAAGTGTTTAAAGCTACAACACTCGCTACATTGTAATATCATCGTTACACCGGACCGTACACCCTCCAGCATCATGGTTGCAGTTGCCTTGATCTATACGATGCCATTAATAAGACTTTGGCTCGCAATTTTATGCAATATAGTAGACTCTACCGCCCCGGCAAATCGCTTGATTTATTTTTCCACCGAGGAAACCGTGAATTACGTTATTAATATTAATTATTAGGCTAAAAGTGTAACAAGAAATTGTTTTGTAGTCCACAACGAGAACCACCAACACCCCTAATCTTCGTCAATTAATCTTCCCGTGCCTTTAATTCACCAATTACGGAAAATTTTCATCACGCACGGTAATTACAATCCCGCTTGGTAATTAAATCCAATAAAATCTTATCAATGCCGTTAAATCATCCCCGTTTGAAAAAAGAGTATACGAAGCAATAAAAAAAAATCACATCCTTATCTGAGATCAACCGACACACCGCTGCCACGAGATAAGGAGAACTTTACAACTCGAATGGTTAAGTAAAGTAAATAAAAAAGAAATAACGTGAAAAATAAATAAAAGAAAGTTGTCGATCGAAGCAACGCTCGTTTGAAATCTCCAAACCGGAACAAGAAGTAGGGAGAGAAAAAGACGACGAAACAATGATCGGCAGAAGGAAAGATTAAAACTGCCTATGGTAACGCGACAGAGTTACGATCGTATAACGAAGGCCTACCGCCGTGCACACGCGCATTTTTTCTTTTTTCCCTTCCCTCGTTCTCCTCCAGCCATCGCCTCGATTAATTCGCGCTGACGCGCGAGCACACGCTCGCGTCCTTATATCGCGGCTCGATCGCCGCGGAGGAGGCGGCAGCGCTTTTTAAATAACTATAATGAGGGCAATTATCGTGTGCGCCGGCAAGCAGAGTGTGACGAGTCGTTGTTATACATTGCGGCACGGAGGATGATCGCTCGAGCTAGATGAAGGAACTGCGCGCAGAACGTACCAAGAGGAGGAGGAGGGTTAGCCCGTAGCAAAAGGTAGGGGATTTCTTCGGGAGAGAGGGATTATTAGAAGGGAAGTGAGGCTCGAAGAGGACGAAGAAGAAAAAGCTGTTCTCTAACTAGATGAAAATGAGAAGCAGTGGATGCGATGTGGGGGTGAGGAGGGTGTAGTCAGAGGTAACGAGTGAAGAGAAGAGAGAGGCAATTGCGGGACCAATGATCGAATATCACGAAATGGAAGGAGAAGGTGGAGAAGAGAAGCTTGACCGTGAAAAATGGACGACGAGATTAACTCTTCCGCGTGTTCATCTAATCAACCTCGAATTTACATTTAAAATTGACCGAGGACTGGTGCAAGGGGTGCAGAAACTAACGAAAACGGAAACTAATGGCGTCTCGGAGGAATCCAGCGGCGGATCAACGATCAAAATGGTTGCTAAGAGAATGAGGACCGACGGATCGAATAATGAGAGATAAAAAAATATTAGAAAGAGCGGAACAAAGGCGACGGGGCAGAGAGGAGGAAGTGGAGGAGAGAGGAGAGACAGGCAGCGCGTGGCAGGCCTCTCCCTCTTACGACCCTCTCCTCCTCCGGCAACTAATGCCTCCGTCCGTGCAACCACCTCCGCCGGCCGAGGCTTTAACTACTTTCTTATTCGCTCGTTTCAGGCCGGCCTTACCGGGCCCGTGCATAATGCCCCAGCGCTCCTTACGCATGCTGAACGCCAAACGCACCCCTTCCTCCGCGTCTCTTCTCGCGCCATCTTCCTCCTCCTCCTCCTCCTTCGCCTCCACCTCCGCCTCCCCGGAAGCCTGTACATCGAGAGGAACTGCGGGTCAGAGACTGCGAGGCATATTCGACGCAGACTCGTGGCTCGTGCCTAGATCCATTGGCGTCCGACTCCAGCGAATTCGGCTGGCTGAACATCATTCGACGAACATTTTACATTGCGAAAATTCGTGCATCTCTGGCATGAATTTGGCCCCTGTGACGTCGTCAGGTTTCAGAATAGTAGAATGCGAATCCACAGGGTTGCTGAAGGCGATAGCGACGTTCCAAGATAAGCCTCCTCGAGAGGATACCTTGTCGTAGCTACTCTGCGTTATCCTACTTGTCTCGGCAGTGCCCTGTTAATTAACACCATTCGATATTTATCGGATACAGATGAAATTCCTCGCGATCAAAAAAATATAAAAAAATAGAAATATTTGAAAAATGTGGAGCAGAGGGATGCACGAGACTGGTGTCTGACTGACCGGCTTTATTCGGGCGACGCCGATGCGCTAATATAACAAGAAACGTGGCGGCTGTTGCGCCGAGCGTACGGGAGCGAAGTAGCCTAGCTTATGGTCCGGTGGTGCCCGAGGAGCATAACAGCTCGCGGAGCATAACGCCACGAGCCATCATATCCTCCTTCCAGAAACCCTCTCCGGAGGTGTTCTCCTCCTCCCCCGTCCTCCTCCGTTCCAGTAACAGCTCCCCCTCGACGCCGCGACGGAGCACGAGTCTTTCTGAGTGTACGCGTCACGCGTGTCCACTTCGTGGCACGATCTTCTCGGGGTGTACGGTCACAAGCGTCTCCTCGTCGCACCAGCTCTACGAACTGGAAAGACAAGCATCTACAACAATTCCACAAATGTTACACAATTTATTTATTTTGACAAGTGTTCCTAGTTTGTCTCCTCTTTAGGTAGACAACCGAATTTCATGGCCCCTGAAGACATGCCCGTTACATACCATAGCAACGCTCGACAGAGGCGACGTTAGGGTTGCTCAGGAAACTCGATGAAGAAATCCACTGTTAGTCGATAGGGTGAACCTAAGGGAACAGGAAGGCGAGGAGAGAAAGGACAGAAACGGATTGCATGCACACGGACGCGATGCTTATGGGACGGGATTGCATGTGTGTCGATGGCGAACGTTCGAGCGCGTGCACGTACGTTTATGCACAGGTATTGCTGGCTTCCGCGAACTAGATCGGCCGAGCAGATATTAGGAGAGCTTCTGCCCCGTTGCCATTGCGGCAAGTGCTGGTCATTGTCCACTAGCGGACGCAGGAAGTCGACGACGCCCGGCGGCGAGGATGCAGAAACGGAGAGAAACAGATTTTTCGGTAGGATAATCGCAGAGACAGTACGAGGCATGCAGATCATCCTGGCGATCGTGATCAGGTCCTGTCATCGAGTGAGACGTTCGAGCCTCAGATATCTCGAGCGTACAAACAGCTTTTGTTGCTCTTAACTTCAACATCGCGTTACATCCATTTGTTTAAACGGTCGAGTACCGATTGCCACGGTGAGAGGCGTCTTGCCATTCACGGTTATTTAATTCTTTCTAGTGAATTTACGGTGCTGTTGCGACAAATAATCGCTGTCCAACGTAGGCAGGAAGCTGACGAGGAGGTTGGCCACGAAGAGATTTTCGGTACGATAATCGTAGGGAAACTACGGACGCTCATTGTGACAATGGACTCACGAGGCAACGCGATAATTACACCGGTAATAACACGGTGAAATAGAAAGAAGAGCTCGCTATCTTCTTCCTGACGCCGACTGTCAACTATACTGCTCTACTGACCGGTGAAATTAATTTATTTCCGGCTGTCCATCGCGTCCGTTTCTTTGAAAAAAAATCTATCCAAGAGTCAAAATAAACGTCCACTTGAATTAGACGTAGGAGATTATTAAACTGTCGACCAGATGAACTGTGAACTCCGTTGATTGTTTTCAACTGTTTTTGTTCGTTTCTATCGCCAAACAAAGAAGACGTTACAGGAGAAAGAAATCGAGGGGGAGGACAAAACGAGGAGGGTAAAAGTAAGCGAACGAGTGGATCCAAATAGAAGTTGGAAGGAGAACGATCGTCAGGGCGGCACCTGACCGGAAAGCGTCACAGTCACCGCATTCAGCCTCGTTCTTTCCTTTCCCTTCACCTCGGGCTTTGCCTCTTTCGCCAACCTTCTTCCTCCTCCGCCGCCATCTCCTTCGCTCAAGGGTTGTTGCTCGTCCCTTCTGCCGCGCAAACCGACAACCAGAGAATCCTGTCGCTCGTAGAAGCACGATAAAAGTACCTGTAAAATTCGTACATTTTTTAAACTAATCGTGATGGTACAAAATTTTCCTTAGCGCAGCGAAAAAGGTTCTTAAACTCTATCGCGTTATCAATGAAGATCGATGATCCAAGGAAATAATTACATCTATTTAATCGCTGTTTAATAAGTTTGTTTCCAGAGAAGAACGCCGAAGAGATCATCGATATGCGCGTTCTAGCCTGATCACGCAACAAACGTCAATCTATAAAAGTGTATGACGGTAGCCGAAAGGTGGCTTTGCAAAGGAAGGAGACGAAGAACAAGAGAAGCGAGCGAGAAAAGGATGGAACGAATAGGTAAGGACACATAATAGCAGGATGTTACAACGCCCGTGTCCGGTACATAAGTATCTGGTTTCATAAATGAAAGTGTCTTCATTCATAGATACATATTTCCATACAATTGCCGCTATTGGTTCGTATCTTATGATATCGCCATTATGTGTGGCCTGGCGCATTACATATGTACATAGCACCATTATATACAAATTCCTAGTAATGCGGAGCTACTGCTGTATTCATGATAAAGTTGTTTCGATATTGTGATATTACGGGGCCATTTGCGTTTCCCTGCATGGAAAGAGAGGAAAAGCGTGGACGTCATGTTTCCTCGTTAAACAACTATCTTTTCTAAGTTTGTTGCTAACTCTTCGAAATAGGGGTCTCCGTGTATTTTTAAATCTACCTATATTCGGAAAATGCGAAGCAAAGAAACTCGATGCTTTTTTACGAGGCAAAACAGAACATTTCCTTTAACGTTGAGCAACGATTCTTCGGTTCGAAATGGAAAGTAATCGAAGTAGAAATAATTGAAGAGCATCGCGCGTGCTGGCACGAAGGGGCCCGCGCGACGGAGGATTCCTGTTACGCGTTCCCTCGTTACATCGAATAAATCTACCTCGATGACGCCACCGCGCACGATGGACGCGCCCTGTGCGCTAGGTAGGAAGTCATCCTTCCTAGCATCCAGAGTCCACACAGGAAATCTCAGACGCACCCACCGAAACAAGCCCGCCCCCTCCGTCGGAGTCGATTTAATGTTTCGTTTCCTCTACGACGATAAGGGGCTACAATTTTATAGAACCAGCCGCCGCCCCGCGCACCAACTCCACGAAAATAAAGGAAAGACGGTACGTTCGCTTCGCAATTAGCCCCTCGTCGTCTATCCGCCATCCTGACGGATGGGGAGAGACGGACCGACAAACAGGACGATCAAATATCGTCTCATGCAATTATACAAACGTAAGTTACACGGAAAGTACGACGGGAAAGCTCCGAACAAAGGTAGCAAAAGTATTAATTAGCAACCGCGGGTAACGATAAATTGAAATAACAGACAACGTTGCAAATACTCGTGACCCGTCTATGTAACATTTTTTTAAGATCAAGATGTACCGCGCTAGACGAAGGTTACAGCAATCTCCTTAGCGTGCTATACGAGAAACTACTCGATAACATGCGTCTAATTGCGTCGAATCTCGACAGGAAAATCCGCGTGTTCGCGAGGCGCGCATCTGTCGAGAAGTCTCGTTAAGGTGGCCTTCTCTCGCGGTGAACCGCGCCGAGAATAGACGACGGAAAGGCACATAATACCCAGGCATGATAGTAAATTTGATAAAATAATACCTTTCTCGGGGTTGCATATTCATTTTTCCGGAGGGTCCTCCCCACGGTACCCGGTGTCCGGAGCGAGTCGTCTACATATGTATGAGCTTCTGGTGGACTCGGTGGTCATGCATCGGCGAACTCGAGCTTTCTGCCCTTTATTTTCACTGCCAGTGTCTACCCTCTTTCCACAGCTCCGAATAAACCAAAAGGGCCGACCTGGATAAAAAAAAGAGTGGGTAAACCGGATGATTAGCACTCCTCGCCTTCCTTCCTTCCTTCCTTCCGTGTGCAAGCTGTGTAACGATGCTCGAGTTTGGGCTACTACTTCGAATGCTCGTAATTTCAGCTAACCCATGGCTTTGCCAAACGTTCGTTTATATCTGCCTTGGTTCTTAACCGAAACACTGTTTTCATCGACCTCTGAACATCGAAAGAGAAACCTGGCTAAAGCTTTTCGAAAACTAGAATCGAACAAGAGTCTAACAGCCGCCATAAGTCTTACATATTCCGTTTCTTTTAGCGGGCAGTTTTCCTCGGCGTCTAAGAAAAGCAACGCGCTTGTTCGCCTGCATTAAAGAGCAATTAGCCGCGGCTCGCGAGCACGCTGATGCCCGGAAGCGATAGAAGCGGGCCGCGCGTGCCACCCTTACCTTTTTCTTCCTCTACCACGAACGCGTACGAGTGGCTGTTCGTGTTTCGCACACATTCGCGGGTTCCGTCTTGCCAGCAGGCGAGCCTGCAGCTACCAGGACTTCCCTGCTACCTATCTCGACTCGCAGAATTATTCACCGGCTCTGCCATAACGTATGCAACAAGAGAAGAAACAGTTTCCACATGGCCGTGCTGACTCGAACCATGCTAGACGTCGACCTAAAAATGTAACGTCGATGGAAGAGATACGAGCTGATCCGGGAGAAAATACAGTGACAACATAGAGTTCGACATGCATTTAAAAAGGAAGAACTTTGAAATCAGTAAGTGCAGTTACTTGGCAAATATTCATGACGTTAGGGTTGTGCAATTTTTGTTCGTTCCGTGGCTGCAAAAATACGAAGAAACGTCGGTGAACCCCTTCTTTATACGACGCCTCGATGTTCCTCACCTCTCTTTTGCTTGCTAGCGCAACAGCTCGCTCAATTACCGTCACAGATAATCATTATCACGGAAACTGCATCGCTGGGCCTCATTGCCCCAATCCCTAATTAACCGGCGGCCGGACGGTAATTGGTACGAGCCGGTGTACGACACTCGATCCATTGGCGAGAACGAAGGGCACGTGGTGAATAACGTACATAATCTACCGAGGAAAGGGTGCGTCGACTTCTCCATCCTTGTCCTATCAATAAATATAATGATGGAATTTTAAATAATTCGATGATAACAATTCGGTGACCCACTTTTTCGAGCGTCGTACGTATCTTTATTACTGAAACTCACTGCAACGTATCCGACTTCGTTTCATCTATTACTTACCGAGTCTGAAAAAAAAAAAAACAACAACAATGTTTTAAAGTATTAATAAAGATAAACGCGCGTGGCATAAACAAGCATGGTACATAAATAAATTTATGAAAAAGCGTTTCTTTTAGCACTACACCGGAACAAATGAGCAAACGAACAAGTTCAGTTATAATCACCGTGCACTCGAATCTCTGTAATTGTGTACCGGGTATCTTCTAAAACTGGTTCTATTTTCCAATAGAAAATCGATGTCGTAAACCGCTCGAAAATTTCCTTTCGCAGAAATTACACCTTACCGTGGTCTCCGCGATATGTAAATCGGTGTCGTAATAATCGCTGGACAGCTTAATTATTGGGCTGCAAACGTCTCCGATTGTGATGAAGTAAAAATCGTTCGGGGATTCAAATAACGCCCGTGAACGTGTAACATAGTTCTCTTCTAACGTCTTCGTCCTGATAAAAGTACAGAATGAATTTAATACCGTAACATGCACGCGCGTGTTGCACACGCAACAGCCACGCATGCTACGGTTAATTGTAATTTATGCTCGAACGACTTAGATCTACATCTTGCATGGTTGCTTCGTTTATATAGTCCGCACTTTTTGTCTCCTCGGTATTTGATTAATTTCGCGAAATAACCAGTTTAATTAATCGACAACTAACTCATGAAACACCGTGGCCTACCGCGATATTATTCACCGTGCCTCGGGATGCTAGCCAAGGGCTAGTCCGCGCGGCTTTTTCTTCAGCCTCGACTTCCTCCTCGCGCGTGAAAAATTGATTAGCCAGATTAAGTTAATGATCGTGCAGTGGTTCGATTAGACGCGAACAAATTAAATATTCCTTCGTGGAGTATTCACAGTATAATACGCGATTCCAAGCGAGTACTTTTCTTTTATCGAAGAGAAAATTGCTAACATTTTTAGGTGATCTATGTTATTGTCGATTCGCAAAAATATATCACGGTATGGGGTATAAGTTTACAACTCTTCGGCCGTGTACAATCTGAAACGTTTAATGTTAAGCGAGAGATCTTAATGTCTTTATTTTCACCTTTATGCCTTTTAGTGGAACGCCTCGATTTTCTACGGATCTCGCTTTGTTTCGATCGATGTTCAGGAAAAAAGACCAGTCCGATCGAACTCTGCCAGAATAGACTCACCAAGAATACCTACGAACAAGGGCCGACGATTATTGAGCGGGCAGAGATAAAAGGTCGGTTTGGCTCCCATAAAGTAAGGTGCACGCGGCTCCGCTTTATGCTGATCGATTTGTGGTGATTTTATAACTTTGCCTGTCCATAGTTGTTCTCGTGAAGATGCTGCGGTTCAAACGGGCCGCGATATTTTATATCTGCGGTGCAAACGCGAAATGGACCTACCTTTACATATTCCGACAGAAAGCGTCCTACGCTCGCAGCTTTCTTTCGAAAAGTTCCTTTCGCGCCATAATTGGCGATCGCGTTGCTTGAAACGACTTTCGTCGTCGGTTGGTTTCGAACGATTCTTCTTTGCTAATAAAAACGAACATCGATCATTTTATTTGGGAAAATATATGCCGTTTTTTACTTTTTTATTGCCTTATTGCTTCTATAAACATAATACATCGCATGCACTTAGAAAATATTTTTATTTTATTGCCATAAGACTATATACTGGACTTGGCATGGAAACGATATACATAATTTATTTGTAATTCTCTTATACTGTATAAATAATATTACACAATCAACGATTATACTCTTCACCAGAATTGCGGGTTTACTTTAAGTCCTCGAAGACCAGAGGAAGAAGATAGGATTTCTGTTACTGTAGTATCTCTTCTGGAATGATACTTGCTCAAACTTTGCGCTCAGCGGTCAAGGATTATTAGAGAATTACTAGAGTAGTAGTCTTCTGGACTTATCGTAATATATAGACTAAAATATATGCTAGTAAAGTTCGTACAAAAATAGTAGGACGTCTTCAAATCGGGCACTTCGACTCTGTTGAACCTTCCGATTCCGCGGAGAGATCTTCAGCTGCCAGAGCTAGAACTTCTTCGCACACCCGCTTATAAACCCATGCGTCACCTTTTAATCTTTTCCGTCGAATGCCCACTAATAATTTATTATTCGAAACACCCTCTAATAAACAAACTTCTAACTCGAAAGAACAGAAGTTCCTGTTAGAAAATGGCCGTACTGTATCTTTTTCGTCTTCTGTACAATCTTCTGTTTCTCCTTGAAGGATAAATCTAAAGAATGATTGTAATTATAAAAATAATTTACACTCGTTTAATCGATCGTCAAATATTTGTAACCGTTACCCCTTCTGATGGCACATGATTCCTTTGCGACGGAGCGCTCGACGTAATTGGGCAAGTACGTATCTCGGATCGTCACTGGACGTTGATGACACATTGCAAAGACCCTTGCCAGAAAGTATATTAGGTTGATCAGGATCGATATTTTCATTCTTTGCCCGCCTCTTCGGCGTAAGGACGCAACGTACGCGATTCAACCCACGTTCCAAACCCATTATTACTTTTCTTGCACTTCCCGGTGTGGACGACTGTGATCCTCTAAAAAGTTTTTTTCTCTGTAATACGCTACAACCTAACATTCCGATATTATTTTAGTCTCGTTATTATTCTTATACAAACTAACTTTGATTCCGATACCGGAGTATTCGTCGGAGTAGAAACGATTCGATCTTTTTCTGCTGTCCTTTTCACAGGAACTGTAAATCATTTTTTTTATTATTATTATTATTATTATTATTATTATTATTATTATTATCAATTATGTAGATAACGTGACGTTAACATTATACAGAAAAAAAAACATAAATAAATAAAAGTTGAAAGGAACTATAAAAATGGAGGTAAGGAATGGCTATTGTACCTCGTAAAAGGGAGTTGGGATAAGGTATTCTTACGAACAACTATTTGTAGCTCCAAATTGTATTTGTTCACAAGTCGTTGCTCTTCTCCTAACTAATTATCTCCTTTTCACACAACTACTGTAATTAATGGTACTTGGAAACTTTCATTAAAGTTTCTAATTAGGTGGCTACTATCACCTAATTAGAAATAAACTTTAGAAAATATATTATAAAATTGAGTACCATGGCTGTAATAGAACACATATACATCTAACAAATTTTATTTAGCACAGAATATATTTTTTAAATGTACCGATAATATTACGTTTTGTTAATAGAAATTATTGAGAGATTAGGGTAAAAACAAGTGAAACATATATCATACCAGGAGAATATATATCATCTGGTTCTTTACTTCGAAGTCGTTTTCTCCCAGGTATATGCGGTTCCGTGAAATCATTGGCTGTATAAGAACAAACAGGAAACCCATAAGCATTCGATGTATTTACCTGTGATACGCGCAATAATGACAATAATTTACCCGTTTCAGGTGTTTTTGGCAAAACCTTATAAGTGGTTTGTAATACCGGCGATTCTTTCGGTTTACTTCTTGGAGAATAATCAAGTTGAGTAATAAGATTATTCGTTCCTTCTTCACACTGTAAGTAATACGTGTGATACAAAGTAACATCGAATTATTTCTTAGAATATGCTTAATAGACAATGTACCCTACCCCTTGCTTAAAGTGAGTCTTTGCAGAAGATGATATTCGTAGTGAAAGTCCACGAAGTTTTCTGTCTAAGAGTAAGAGATACGTCGCAGTTTTATAATCAGTTCGATCGCTTTTTACGAGTTTCTTCCATATCTCGGAAGCTTGTTCGCCGCATATCGCGGACATTGTACTTAACACATCATCGTCTTTTTCAAACTGCAAACTCATTATCTTTATTAAAATATACGTATATTTATTAACATAAATTTAAAAATTATCTATTCATTTACATTGGTTTTATGAACAAATGAAACAGGATTGAGGAAACCTGCTGTAATCCATGGATGATTACATAATTCTTGTATAGTAATTCTTTTTTCTGGATCTACTTGTAACATTGCTCGTATCATTCTCTTACTGCTACTTGACAACCAACATGGTTCATCATATTTCCCACTCTAAAATCATACTATTATTAATCATTTTTTCCAATGAAACCACACACAACCAAAAGACTTACAAGAATCTTTCTGTACAAATTCTCTATACTATTGTCGTCAAAGGGAAGGAAACCACAAAGTAATGCATAAAGAAGAACCCCCATACTCCAAATATCTACTTCAGAACCTATATAATAAATACAATGAATTCATTTTAAACCTAAGAATAACATCTGAATCTTACTAACATATTCATACCTAAGTATTTTTTTCCTAGTATGAGTTCTGGAGCAGCATATGTTGGAGAACCACACGATGTTTGTAAATGTGATTCTATTCCATTCTTTGGTTTCGCGCACAAACCAAAGTCTATAAGTTTTAAGTTTTCTTCTTTGTCTAACAGAACATTCTCCTAAGTATAAAAAAAAAATGCTTGGTATGTGCACAAATAATCAGGCACAAAAGAAATATAACTTACTGGTTTTAAATCACGATGAGCATATCCTAAACTATGTAAATATGCTACTGCAGAGACAATTTGACGAAAGAACTTTCGTGACTCTGTTTCTGAGAGTCTATTTTTTTCAACTATAAGTAAAAACAAAAATACAATCTTACTGCACTCCCTTAATTTTTGGACAACGAAGAAAGCATATCAAATATAGCGTATCTAACTATAATGTTTAGTACCTATATGATCAAATAATTCTCCACCTGAACAGTACTCCATTACCATAAAATAATGGCTCTCTGTTTCTATCACTTGATACAATCTACAAACATGTTGATGTAACAAGGTTTTCAATGCCTCAACTTCGAGTTTTACTCTAGGCAAATCATCCTGAGAATTAAAAAGGTTTCTTGCAGTGGCGCTTTGCGAATTTATTGAATTTTAAAAGCTACTTACGCCTAGTGCCGTTTTGTCCATTATTTTAACAGCAACTTTTTCGCCGGTTGCGACATGCGTCGCCAGTTTAACTTTCGCGAAACCGCCACTTCCAATAGTCTTCTCTAAATCGTACAAACCTTTCAACGCAGCATAACGCACCATCGTGACAGATTTGCGAAAAGTTTAACGATAGAATAGTGTAATTACACGCTGTCAGTCACATCACTTTTGAACTCACAATTCGTAACGTAAACAATTTTTGAAAGCCAATCAAAATGGAGTATCATAGGCAGTATGGCTATATGTACTGTTATTACCGCTCACTGAGCCGCTCAGTGAGCGGCTAAGTGCAACAAGTGGCGCCATCGTTGGGAAAACGCCCAAGTTTGTAGTGAAAATGGTTCCCACTGTTTCTGTAAGATGACTCCACAAACCATCATTGTCGTCGCCATCTAGTATTGGAGAGACCGAACTAATTTTCGAAGTTCGTTCAGCGCCTCTATCGGGAAAACGCTTAAGTTTGTCCTCGAATAGTTCTTATTTCTATTGCTAGATTGGCGTTATTTTTACTTTCACTACAGTCGGCATCTAGCGTCAAGAATACAAACTAACTTTATTACAAACTTGGACGTTTTCCCACCGATGGCGCCACTAGTAATAATACCAGTACTCAAATGGCGAATATTTTAATAAAGTAATAATGCAAAACATCGATCAAACTTGTTTCTATATATGAAACTGTTAGAAACATTAATTCATATTACCGGTATAATAATTTTATGAATGTTCATTATGGTGCGTGTTTTATTTTGAATAACGATTACATAACACGTTAATAAAAATGATTAGTAGAGCTATTGCTCTACTGGATACAGCTCTATTGGATACTTAGGTACGATTTACCACTTTACATGAATTTTACAAGAGTATAATTGTATAATTACAATAAAACATATTCTTCTTCGCGTTTTTCAATTTTTCATAAATTTGTTTACAGAGGTTGAACGTGTTTAAGGTAATCACTCGTACAGGAAATTTTGAAATGTAACTCATATATTTATAACTTACTGTCAAAGTATTTTTAATTTACAGTATCATGCTATACAGTTAAAAGACACATTTACTGTTCATTCAAACACTTTGGACTTTATGTTTAAAAGTTCTGCATAACATTCAGAGAATTATGTACTTGAACATCCGTATTAATATTATTTAATGCGCGATAAATATGAGGTTATGATTCCCTTGTATACAAATGAAAATATACCGGGATTAAACAAATTCAGATAAAAAATGTACAAATGTAATGTAATAAACGTATCTTGCTACATGAATTATATTTTCCAGTGTTATGCAGACAAATAATAGGGAACAAAATACTTAGTCTTTGGAGTGTTGACTACTAGAGCTAGATGATCGTGAGCGGCGCTTGAACTTGGGTTGATTGTTAGAGTCAGATGCATTATCACTCTTTCTTCGATTTTTGTCTGCGTCGTAATTGGAATTAGAATTGTTCGCTCTTCTATAATCATTACGCCTGTCATAATATCTGTAATTATCCCTGCCGGGTCTCATCATTCTATATGAGTCTCTCCTGCGTGGATAATAGTTCCTTCTATTTCTTCTATCACGACTAGTATTCCTACGATCGTAATCCCTGTCTCGAGATCTTCTACGGTCCCGCGATCTCGAACGACCACTTCCACGTCTTCTACTCCTATCTCGGGAGTCGCGTCGCGACGATCTATCACCGTACGATCGATGTGAATCACGTTTTATTGTTTTTTCAATTTTATGTTTTCCATCTACTTTGTCCTTTGACATAGCATCATTTATATCTGAACTAGTATTCAAATTATCTTGGTCCGGTTCCACATTTTTATTCTCATCCTTCTTATCATCAGACTGATCGTTTTCTTTATTTTCCAGTTCTTCCGATACACGTGTATCGGTATCGAATTTATCCATTATTGGATTATCTTCATCCGGATTCTCAGTAAACTTTTTAATCCTATCAGCCTCGCGTTTCTTTAATTCTTCTTCTTTCTTTAAACGTTCCTTTTCTAATTTCTGTGACACAATTTTAAACACACAAAGAAATTAATTACACGAACAATATTATATCCATTTGAAGACGTGTCTATGTACCTGAAATTCGTGCAATTTAATAGTTCGATTTTGAGCTTGCTTCCAATGAGGTGGTGTTACGCTTCTGGAACGGCTACGCGAAGGTGTATGATAACGCTGGAAATTCATTTACGTGTAATTACTTATGTTTGTATAGAAGAAGTAATTATGTGTTAAAAATAAAACGCATTATACTTGGAATACGTAAAGTGAAATATACTCAAAAAGTGTATACATACCGTGTACCATATATTGTACACAAATACTTACAAATATTCCTCTTCCTTTAAATACACGACCAGTCTTTCTATTTGATCGTACCCGGTCCCTTCCGTAATGTTGCCTAAATTCTTTTTGGTTTGCATTATTAGTAGGCCCTGCTCTATATAAAAATTTATTTGCTGGTACTTCCGGAATTTCATCCGGATCGATTTTTGTAACTGAAACAAGCGGATGAGGTTTCCCAAGATCGTCTTCGTTTGAGTCATGAATTTCGCCGTCTTCTGATTTTGCTCGTTTTTTACTGGAACAGTAGTATTCATTGTCATTTAGGTTCGTAACAACAAAATAAATTATGGAATGTGTTATACCTTTTTTTGACCTTCTTTTTCTTTTTAGATTTTCCTGCATACGAATCAGAATCGGAATCGGAAGAACTACTATCTTTCGTTTCGCGTTTCTTTACTATAAATCATAATAAATTGAGGATTAAAATGTTAATGAATTTTGTTTAGAAACGGTTAATAGTTTGTATGAAATATTAAATGTACCTTTACTTTTGACCTTCAATACAAGTTCTCCACAATTTACAACCTTAGCATCTTGTAACGGACGGGACATACGATCTACTGGAAGTCCCTCAATATGTGTAACAATTTCCTGGCCAGACACTACTTCTCCAAAAACCACATGGACACTAAAAAGTTGTTACAGTTAGGTATAAAATTCTATAAATTAGGTATAAAATAATTATAACAATTGAACGCATTATTTACTACTTACTTGTCGAGATGAGGCGCTGGTTGTGTTGTACTACAACAACAAAATATGATTAAGGGGATGAGAGATGAACAGAAAGAGCCAGCTTTCATTGGTCATTGTGTTGTAGTAGTGGTGTGCAGACCCTTCCCTCATGACTACACAGAAATATAGCTAAGTTATTTATTCCTTCGAAGATACTTTTACTTCTATGCTTTTTAATATTCTCCAGACGTTTTACATGACCCGTACAAACTATTCAATAGTGAATGACTTTACACAAAACAGTGATGTCAATAATCAAAAGAGAACAAACAAATGTACTATTTAAATCAACACACCCAACTTTCCTTTTACTCGATTTAATTACTGCCCGTGATTTGTTCGTAGCACTTTTAATATACTAACCTGGAAGGCTGTTAAAATGTAAGAATAAAATTGTATTAAATTCCTATTACCTTTATCTATGTAGATAACAAGGAATACATCTGCCAGCAGAGAAATATAATGTTCAGCCAGTAAAAACATTGAAAAATAAAATTTATGTACAGAATATTTCACTTGTAATTATAAATATTAACCTTTAGTAAGCAGATGGTTATTGTTAATAATAACATGCAAAACAAACATTAACAATTTGGGAATTACAAATACTGTAATCTTATCACACCATCCTGCATTTTTTGCTTTATACAGAATACATTTTTATAGAAGTTTAGTTAACTACTTTTTGGAAAATACTCACATGAAAAACTGTGAACCATTTGTGTCTCTGCCACGATTTGCCATTGATAGTAAATATGGTTTATTATGTTTTATAATAAAATTTTCATCTAAAATAATATCATTTCAAATAGTATATATTTCTCACTATACTTAAATACATGAGAAATATCTGTATGTTTACCTGCAAATGTTCCTCCATAAATTGACTCGCCCCCTGTTCCATTTCCTACTGAAAAATCACCACCCTGAATCATAAAATCTTTAACTACTCTATGAAAAACAATTCCTTTATAATGCAAAGATTTGCCAGTTGTTTTCCCAAGTCCTTGCTCTCCAGTACATAAAGAACGAAAATTTTCACAGGTTATTGGGCAAATATCAGCAAAAAGTTCAAACACTATGCGACCCATTGGGAGTCCTCCCACCTCTACATCAAAGAATACTCGTGGATTGACATTAACCATGATGAAATGTTTTGTAAATTCCTACAAATATTCACAATAGTAAAAGAAATCTCACAAAATATCGTACTTCTTATTGAACGATGTACAATAATATGAGTTAAAAGGTTATTTTTTATAAATTCCTTAATGATATTTTAATGTATAGTAATAAACAGAGTTACACGAACAATAAATTATTACCGTTATATCCGGAAACAGAAATGCTGGTAAAAGCCAAAATCGAATTGCTTAGAGTGAGGTTAGAAATGTTATGTATATCCAAACGATTCACTCACTTAATGAATATATTTGTTATAATAAATGCAATGCATCTATCATTTTCGTTTACGTTAGATTATGTATGTACGTTTCTTGACTTAATGCGTATTTATTACCAACAATTCGACCAACGTCATCGAATCGTTAATCGTGAAAATGATTACCCGGTGCCATATTGTTGAATTCATGCGAATATTATTAAGATGTAAGAACATACGGTTGCCAACAAAAATATACATGCACTTCTTTCCCTAAACACACGATTAATTTGTCTGAATTGCGTATGCACCTTGCTTATGTATCTTTAGGTAATTTTACTCAATTGAAATATGAATATTAGTTTCGTATGTATTTCGAACTATATCTTATCGCAAAGGTACAATAGGAAAAGTGACTCATAGTAAACTGCTTTTACAGATCCACTAAATTATTCAAGATTATCAAAACAATGAAATTATAAATGTATCCAATAATTTTCTTACTGTTAAATTAATTGGACGTATCATATTTTTTACAATATTACGATACTTGGATGAAATATCATACGAGTAACGAAGTGCTTTTTAAAAGGAAATAAATAGCTCATTCGTCATGATATGCTAGGGAGAGACAGAGAAATTGCATACATCTGATTTGTTCGTATATACGGACAAAATCAAAACGTAAATGTTGGTAAACGCGAAGTGACATGTGTGGATATGTGTTGAGTACTATGAAGAATTGTTCGTTAGGAACATCACGAATATCAACAGTGCAGTATTCCATCAAGCTTTATGATGCTAAAAAACTTGTAAATATAAAACCTCGCGAAAACTATCATATAATTAAGTAAACACTTCTTGCGTGTATCAAAATTATTCGACAAAGTGATTATACGTTTGTTATGCACGACTTGGGAAGTTAGAATAGTTATAAAATTTGGAAATAATCATTCGTTTTGAACAATTATTTTAACATCCGAAACTTTTACTACATTATTTTCTTCGTAAATTCCATAATCTACGAGGTACTTCATGTTTGAGGTAAGATAATATCTTAAGTAACAACTATGACTGTCAGGATTCATGAATTGCAGATGTTGCAATTACTAAAAGATGGAAAATCAAACGCATTTTGATTATTGATTAGATTATGATACTTGATTAAACAAATTATTTAAATATATATTTGGAAGAATATTTTGGTAAATATTTAATAACTGTAGAACAAATATGTGGATTATAATATGAAACCATAAATAGTTTCCAAATGTTAACATATGTAACAATGAATCCTCTAATTTTGCAGGTGTATGGACCATCAAAAATTGAAGATATATAATGCAGTCCCAGTTACCAGCTACTCCTCGAAAATTACCAGTATTTGTATTTCCTCAAAGTATCACTTTTTATTTAGATGATCAATCCACTCACAAACAAGTTTTGACTTTGTATAATCCATATGATTTTCCTGTAAGATTTAAAGGTATATTTGCAGAGGTCATGAGAGCTAATGGTCTAAAAACAATTCTAATGTAATTAATTATTCTCCTAGTGTTATGTACTGCACCAAATAAGTATAAAGTTGTTGATCCAGAAGGAACAATAAAATCAAGATTTTGTGTTGATATTGTTGTGAGGCATACATCCCTTTTGTTAAGCAATTGCAATGTCATTGACAAATTTAGAATACAGATGCAAGAGCATCCAACCAAACAGGTAATTAAACAGTGCAGTGATTGGATTAAAATACAAAAGTACAGTTGTATCACTAAAATAATCTAATTCAAGACTTTTGGAAAATTAATAGGCTATAGGAAAAAGAGATGTCGAAGCTAAACTTCTTTCTGGGACAACAGATACTGCTGGGAGAGCAACCCCAGATCCAGACATGTTTCAACAGCTTCCTATAAATGAAAACAGACAGCAACAATCTTATGCACTTATAGCTCAAAATAAAGCAATTGATAGTAAATAAAAATCGTTATATTTAAAATATTTTCAAGGGGAGTTGGTTTTAATGTATTTAAATTATATTTATAGGAGGAACAAATTACGTAGCATTAATTGCTGGTATCATATGTATAGCTGGATTACTTCTACCCACAGAAGGAGAACGGAATAATAAACTGCCTGATTATCTTCATCTCTCCACAAACTTTAAATTGATACTTTCATTTGTATTAGGTAAGTATATCCTTTATTTCTTTTTTAAATTGATACTTTCATTTGTATTAGGTAAGTATATCCTTTATTTCTTTTTTATTCAAAATAAAATGAACATATTCTTTTCATCGATTACAGGTATGGTTACGATTATTATTTTAAGATTATAATTTTTGGCTTTATATGTATAAGAAAAAGTTTATACAATGGTTAGAATCATGGGATAAAAGCACAATTAATCTAAGGTTTTTTGGTATTGAGTCTCTCTTTTATTACTGGATATACCTGACTCTAGTCTATAATCAATAAGCTATCACGTTACGTTGCGAATAATGGTAATATTTATTAACATGTGAAATCTTTTATTCTTTTAATATATATATATAATGCTATACATTCTTATCCAAGTTTATGCTTTATTGCCTAGGGTATTCATCAAAGAAATTTGTACATACATATATCAATGAAATTCTGATGGAGCTATTGTCTTTTTATATATTTCAAATTAAAATACAAAAAATACAGAATATTTACACAAAAATTAATATCTCGTTTCAGTTGAAATGCTTCCTGTATAGAAGCATTATACATAAACATGTCACTTATAATTACTTATGCATTCTACAGAAATATGATCTCATGTACAAATGTATAAATATATTGTGTAAAATGGATTTCGAGTTTTAAGTACCCTTAAATAAAAATATTTAAAACAAAATGATGTTTTAATTTTAATGATATATATATTATACATATACTATAATTTTACCAAAAGTTGTGATAAATTTGTATCTTTTGGAAATAAGAATTTTTTTTATTATCAACATGTATTTATTATTTACATAAGTTACAAGACACTTGTGAATAAAATGTATTACCGAATAAGATGTTCATTCAAATCCTTTAGTTGTAAAATATTTTTCTCCTAAGAAATATCATCTTCTCACAAGTATCGGTTTGCTAAATAGTAAAATATACACATGATATTAAATCTCAAAATAACAAGTATACACAAAGGACTGCAAACTTACTTGAAAGTCCACCATGAAAAACTCAAGTTTTTGAGTAACCATCACATGCTTTTAGAGCCGATGAACATGTTTTAAACTTTCATTATGGGTTTTGTACTCCATAGAGGCACTAGCTGGAAGATTCAATACTCTCCTCAATGTCTCTCTAATACGCGCTGTTGTCGCGTAATCTGATGCAGTTTTATTCCATACACAGATTATGTCCTCCTGTAAAAATTATTCATTTTAACAGTGCATACTTAATTACTTTAAGGTCATAAAAATGAACTTACTTGAAACCTTATAGATACTACAGCTCCACATATTTCTTCTCCAACCATAAACTGCTCTCCTAACATAGCTAAAATAAGATTTTCCCAACATCTGGACACTAAACCTTTTCGTAATCGTACTATCCATTTACCACCTTTCTGATTTGCCTCATCCTAAAAAAAATAATAATAGAATAACTATCGAAAAATGTACATGTAAAAAAATACGTACTTCCCACATTGGTTTTATGCCAACTTTGAAAAGATGAAAGTCTGTATGTGTTGTCAATTCTGATGGCCGTAGCAAATGACTATAAAGACTCCAAAATTGCTCTACACTTGCAAACCTACCGACCAATTTTAAATTTTGATCGTAGCTTTGTATGCTTGGTTGTTTACCAGGACTGCGTCGACTATACCATAATGCATATGCATATTGTAATTTGTGCTCATTTGGATTAATTTCTATACGAGGCTATAATAAGTGCTATTTAGTAGATATGTTACTAATGAAATGAAAGAAAAAGTGACAGTTCTTACTTACTACTGAATCTTTCTCAACCTTTTGATTATCTTTTGACTGTGTTTCGTCATCTCCACTATCTTCATTGCCTTTTAATCTGCAAGTACTACTATTACTTACAAAATATGGTTAAAATACACTGTCAGAATTAAAGCCAAATCACCCTTACGATTTTACATATTATTTTATTTCAACAGCAGAGCAAAATCGTACGAATGACTTTTAAACTACTATTTCACAGATTAATTTATTTGTTTCGTATTTTTTATTAAACTTATACGGTCCTATTTTCACGTAGTTACACACAGAACGAAAAAATTAATTGCATGTTCTGCCAATTGTTTCGAAACGTCAAAAAAAAAAGTAAATAACAATTAAAACTTGAATACACATCGAAAAATATTTGGTTCCTGACAAACGTCAGGTCACAGCACATGCTTTGTTAAGTGAAATTTCTTAAAATATGTCTTATGAAAACTACCAGCTAACATGTTAAATCGCTCAAGTAACTGCATGTCAAGCGTAACACGATGCAAGTATGTCGATCAGTTTCGTTTTCCATTTAAAACAAATCTAACCTCTATCTAGCCCAAAGAAAAAGGCACGACGAAATAAGGAGAACGCTTATTTCACTTACGCCTCGAATTTATTGGACATGTTTCGGGCTGTGATACAAATGTATACAGAATATTTATTAAATGCTACAAACGATATATTTCAACAAATACAAATAAAAATATAAAAGCTTCTCGCTCTACGTTCCCTTTTCACACGTTCTCGCATATGTATGTTTTCGATAAATTGTTGATCTCCCCGCTACGTTCTTTTTTGTCGCTTTGCATCAGAGATTTTACATTCAGATGTTGGTCATACTAAGATCTAATTGGGTAGAGTATTCATGTTGTTAATAACTAGCATTTTGTAAATTGTGGATCTAGAAATTCATCATTTTTTATAAGAAATTTAATGATTTGAAAATAGTAGAACTATACTGATATAGTTCAGTGTGCACAATCTTTTATAATTTTTTTTATGATGGATAAGGATTGAGGTATTTAAAAATAATTTTCAATACAAATACAGTAAAATAAGTACTCGTACTTCATATAATAGCCATTACATCGAAATGAGAAAAATAATTAATGTTAATCGTTTTCAACTTTTGCTACCGAGAATTCTAATTTCAATCTCCTCATTATTTCTTCTCGTTGATACATGACTTCTTTATAGCATAATGTCGAAAATATGATGGGGCATTCGTACTGCACTGTTTCGATACACTTCGTGTCGTTTGTACCGTCACGGTCAAATCTGAATTGTGAGATAGACTCCACTGAAATGGGAATCAGACTTTTAGATTAAAGTTATTTCAAAGTCTGATCGATTCGTCGATACTTATTTCGAATCTTAAGAACAACTCACAGCATCCGAATTTGGAGAAAAAGCACGTATGATGTTTCGAAGTGATCAAATAACCGTTGTTATCTTGTCGTATAGCGTAATGTCCGTGCGCTTTATTTCGAATAATTGGTAAGTGACTTAAATGTTCCATATACTCAACGGAATACTTCCAATGATCGTAATTGCCACTTTCCGCGATAACATTAAAGTCTTCTCTAAAAACGTTAATTTAACAAAATTTTTCCTTCATCGCATTATCTGTTATATATATATATATAAAAAAAAAAAAAGAAAACATGAAACAAGTATTGTATTACACACATAGTTGGATTTAATTTCTTCATATTACTAAAATCGGCCACAAATTCCCATACGTGCATAGGATTCGAATCATGTATTGTACCTTCGAACATTACTTGATGCTTTTTCTTATACACAAAAACCACGTAAATAACGAGGATCGCTATAGTAGAGTATAATACGTTTCTGGTTTTCCACTTCATTGGATTTATACTCATTTCTAAAATAACGAAGATTTTGTACCGTGCTAGTTATATAAAAATTTCATTCATAAACACAGAGGAGAAAAGCATATACATTTTGCATTGTATTACATAGAAGTTTTTTTGAAGACCCGAAATAAAAAAAAAATATTCCTCACTTACTTGCACCAAATAGTTAAAACGAAACGAAATAAAAGCAGTTTCCCTGTTCGATCGATTTTTTATAAATTTGGATACTTAGTACTTGGCGAACTAGTCTTTCTGTTTTATTCAACATCAAAGAAATTTGTATTTGGTATCGCGAACTTCCGGCAGTGATAAATTATGATAAAGAAACTACTTCCAATTGACAGAGGAAGAACTATGACGTGGAGTTCCTTGTCGCTTCACGATTTGTTACGAAGTACTGGAAGTACTTTAATTCCTCTCATGGTATTCGCTTAGGCTTCAAAACTTTTCGTGTCGAGATTGTATACATATGTAACCCCCACCATCATAGGCATCTGAAATGTTTACACTGTGTGATATTCCGGGGATCCTCAATTCTTGCCATTGTAGGGGAAAGTTACCAATTTTGACATTGATGAGCGCATCCAAAAAGACCACCGCTCACTAAGCCGCTCTATGAGCGAAGTCTTAGTACTACTGGCGCCATCGATGGCAAAACGCCCAAGTTTGTAATGAAAATAGTTCCAACCTTTACAGTAAGATAGCGCCACTGATATCTTTTAAATAATTATTCTTTATTTTTCATAAATGCGTAATTAATACGATTATTTGCTTTATAACTGTATAATTTGTTATTGTAATATATTATTTTAATAATAATTACCGGGCCTCTAGTTGGTGGTACCATCAAGTAACGGAGGGAAGCGGTAGAGTAAATGTAAGATATACTGAATTCATTCGGTGTTCGAAAGATCTTTATTTGTTGGTATAATTTAATATTTGTTCTTTTACTATGTCTTTTTTAAATATTAACAATTACAAATTTATAAATACATATTATACAAAAAATGCATTACTTTCCCAGGTGGTCTAGAATACTTAAATACATTAATTAAATTTAAATACTTTTTATAAATATACACAGCAATAATTTTGATGTAATTATTAATATATCAGTTCTCGTATTTTCTTTTATTATAAAGTTACGAATAAATTGATGGTTAGACATCAATAACATGTTATTGTTATTAATGTTTAGTATGCTTGATTTTAGAGTAGTAAACATTATGATTTTAAATGTTAACAATTTTCTTTTGTTGTGACTTTCACTTTCTTAAGCATGGACTCAATGTGTTGAGGTAACAATATTTGTAATTCACGTGGCACAGACATGTATTTCAAGTTTAACAATCTTACCAAACCATTTTGATAACCAACCATTAACCACAAAAAACTCCATGTATTTGGATTCCAAGACATCTTGAGTTTTAAAAAACCATCGTTAAGATTATTTAAAATTATAATATTAGAATAAAAAAGATAATTATAATACTTACTCGGTTTACTGACATAAATGGATATTCTTCAATTGGGACTGCTGTTAGTTTCTCTGCATAGAGTGATTGTGGTTGCACATTACGATCGAAACTCTTCAAATATAATATAACACAAAACATTATTTTAAATAATTTGTTAAACACAATACGAAATATTACAAATGTATAACCTTCAAATTATCACAAAATATAACACCAAAACGATCCTTGCATTCATTGTAAGTGTCTGGCATGTAGTCATAATCTTTCGAACTCTCTTTATCGTCGTCATTTTTGCTATCACTATTTGCTTCCGAGAAGTCTACTATTTTGATGTATGAGTTTAACTGAAAACATAGGTTATGTTCACTTTCACTACTAAGTTAATCTGTCGGTACTTTAAATTTGAGGAATACCCTTCTTTTTTTATGTATAGCCTTCTCAATTTCCGCATTGCTTACAAGTTGATGAGGAAACACTGTCACTATTTCACCTGCTAATGTGCCGTGTGCGATACTATTTGCATAATCAGAAATTGATAAAGCCTGCAAAAATTCTAATAAGAATTATGCTATATTTAAAGATTGTACATAAAACTACTTAAAACCTACATACGTATGTAGGAGAATTTGTTGCTAATATAGGATAAGATCTGCATTCTTGATCTCTCAATGGAATTAGATAAGAATTGGTATGCTTATATCTATAATAAAATAATTTCATAATAATAAAGAAGTTCCAGGATATATAAAAAATATCTTCGAACGCGATTTCTTACCCAAATGCATCATCAAAACTCAGAACAACACATGGCCAATGTGTCATCCATACACCATTTGATATAATACCCTTTTGCATGTAGGTTTGTGGAGTGCTTATATCTTCTAGATTCCAAAACTTGTATGCTCTGTCGAGGCCTCCCGAGGCTAGAAATCTCGCTCCATTATACGGAACTAATACTAACACTGCAAAGATAATATAGTTGTTAAGCATACTTTTTTAAATTTTATTATATTTATGTTTTAAACTTTATTAAAGCGAATATACTTACTGCTTACAGCATTACCATGGGCATAAAAATGCTGAAATGCATTTATGAACCATGTGCTCTGTCTTTTTTGCATTGATAATGGTGATTTATATGTAAGGTCCCATAACGCGATATATCCATTTGAATATCCTGCCGCAATTGTACTAAGAAAAGTGATAGTTTCATTATTATAAGATTGAGAAAAAAGTAGTAACATATTAACAAAAATCTTACTTATGCCCATGTTCTTTGCTCCATGATAACTTGGTACACTGCCAATTTTGTTTATTGTTATCATATGTCGAAATATTTACGACTAATGTCATTACTGGGTCAGTGTGATATATGGGCCAACTATAATGATATTAAATATTTGTAACAATATTAAATAAATTTAACAATGTTCTTACTCACTTATTTTCTTTAGTGTTCTCAAACTTAAGTACTTCTGGGAAGGGTAGAGAATAAATGTTTACATTGCCATCTGAGCAAGCAGCAGCAAGCATACCCATTCGCTTAAGACTAGACTGAATTTTGTTTTCTTGTTCATAATTATTCAGACTCTCATCTTCGTAACATCCAGATGGACACCATTCTAAACACCATACGGTCCCCCCATTATGTGCAACTGCATATGATAAAGTAGGTTCTATTTTATTATCAGTTCTAGAACAAAATACGTTTTGAATACTTTGATATAGTTTTATATCTTATTTCATTTATATTTTCATTACTAACTCATAATCTAAAGGTCCGACATTCCAAATTTGTATAATATTAGATCCAAAATATGCTTCTCCTACAGTGTACTCACTCTCCATAGTTGGATGAGTACTAATTGCAACATATTGACAAGGTTTTTTAGGATACATTGGTGATGGTATAGGTAACCAAGCTAATGCCCATATTGGGCCACCAACGAAAAATGTTGCAATACCTAAACAAACACTCTAATAACAATACATCGATCTTTATTGCAATTATATCGTAGAATTATATAAAAGTAATTACCTTCATCAAAGCCACCTTCAAATCTCTTCCATTGCTTCCATGGACCATCAGTGTTAGATGATTTTTCAGGTTTTGTGCATTGTGTTTTCACTCTCATAGAAACTTCTAATTGTGGCAAATATTTAGTAATATCTGTATCATTTAATAATGTAAATTGATTGGAAATATAATCTTCAAATAAATGAAGACCATAATTTTTTTGCTCGCTGAAAAAGATGATGGAATTTATTATAAAGATATAAACATTATAAAGTTCGTTAATTATGCTATATATAGATATTAACAATTCCATAGTCCAACGTATGGTAGGAATATATAGTTCCGTCCATCGAAGTTTGATTGGATGTTCCTTTTCTAAAAATTTCATTATATACGGTGATCCTAAAAGAACAATCGTCAGTGAAATTTAATAATTTAAGATTATTTTTCGTAATAGAATTTACTCTTACTTTCATCCGAACTATCATTTTCTTCTTCAAAATCGGAATATTTATCGATTCCTTCTTCTGTCACATGCTTTTTCTTCACATGATCTAATATATCTTCGTTAGAAGTAGTGGAAAATTTGCATATCTTACATTCATAACACTATAGTAAAAATAAACAAAACCATTTGGAATGATGGAAACATATTAAATAAAACAATTTTATTAATATTATTATAGTAAATTGTACCTCTTGAGGAATGAAATTGCATTTAGAAAAATGTTTACACATTTTTTCGAAAGAAGAACATGTAAAATTACAACCTATCTGATGACAAGATACTGTTCCTTTTGAACTTAATTCTTTTTTCCATAAACCTTTGCGTACTGCCGGTATAGACTTTTTTTGTTCAGGCGTTTTTATTACACTTTTCTATAATATTGATAAGCACAAGTTTAGTACAATGAATATTCTAAAAAAGAAATTACCGAAAGAAATAGCATACCAATAAAGAAGAGTCAAGTTTCAGTTTTTTCTCAGGTAAATTATTTTCTTTAACAAGCTCAGTAAATTCTAAAATTTTTGTCACTGCTCTGAAATTAAAATATTATATCGGTATTTGATTTTATTTAATCACGATTATACAAATCTTACTTTTCCGCCGCTTTACGTTTCACTCTTGCAGTATCTGCAGAATATAATTGTAATTCTTTTATTCTGCTTTTCTCTGACTGTCTATGAGTCCTTTCATGTATTTCCATAGAAGATGGCATCATAATAGCCTGACAAATTGGGCATTGTAATAACAAAGATTTTTTCTCCTACAACATTAATCTATTTTATATCCAAATATTTGAGTGTTTTAGAAAAGCATTTTTTATTTTGATTAAATTATTATATACTTCTTCAGATTTTCCACAAAATTGCATATGAGATATAAAACCATTTGCACTTCTCTTCACAGTACCACATGATTCACAAGTCAAGCTCTTTCTTTTTTTAGCAGCAGCTAGAAGTACTCTCCGTAATAATTTAATATCATTTTCAAAATCCTAAAACAGGATACTCTGTTACAGTACTGCATCACAGTTACAGTATTATACTTACCATTGGTTCTTCACCCTTCATCCAAGCCATATTATTATGTTTTAGCAACTTGTGCGAGTTCCATTGCTTTCTTGGTACTTCCATTTCACATTTGGCACATATTATCAGTTCTATCTAAATTAAAAATGTTCAATTATAGATGACATATTTAACAAAACAACTTATATGTCTACAATGTTATATTTACTTTTGGTTTGTCAGAGACATCAGTTGTTTTAATACAATCATCTTCTTTCATTTTGTCTGTAGGCATTGGTCCCTTTAATTTTGGTACATACTCAGTATCCAAGATAGAATTTGATGATCCTCTACCTCTACCTCTACCGCGACCTCTTCCTCTACCTCTACCTCTACCGCGACCTCTACCTCTACCTCTACCTCTACTTCCTTCTTCAACAGCATGTAAATGTGATGTGTTACTTTCAACACTACTATTATCACTGCAGTCATCGTTACTAGTAATATTGTATGATTTTTCATGTCTTTTACTATGAGTTACTGTTTCTGCAATGGAAGCATTATCTATCTTTTGAATCATTTCTACATTTCCTTCCAATTCGTTTGAAGTACTAGAAAGTTGTTGAGGTAAAGGATATTTTTTAGGTCTTCCTCTTTTTCTCACAGGTGATATAGTCAAAGAAGTTTGATTACTTATATCTCTATCATTCAAATCTTCTGTTTTTTTTAGTTCTAAATTATTTTCTTTTGTAGTAGTATGTTCAAGTGAGGAGGTAGTTATTGATCCCACACATATTTTATTACGATTTTTGTAATTTATCTTTACTGTATCTTTTACTCTTTTTATGTCTGCACATGTGTTACTTATAACATCTTCATTATTTTGTGAATGATTTGTATGAGGATTATCTTGATTAGTTTGAATAGTAGAATAATCTTCCAAGGTCTCACAGGAATTTAAAGGCAGTGTTTCTGTGGTCATGGCTGGTATGTTAGAAGTATGATCTATATGTACATCAATTGCAATTTCATCAGTGGCATTTTGCATATTTTGAGTCTCTTCTTTCATAGATGTTTCAAAATTAATTATATCATTTGTTCCATTTATAGTTGAAGAAATACTAGAACTAGTTACCTGTTTCACTTGCCTAGTAGGAGTACTCTTTCTTCTTTCATTTGAAATTGGGCTTTCTTTTTCAACAGATTTCTTTTTATGAATTGTTATGTAATCATCAAAATTAGTTTGTTTGCGAATGCGTTTAGATCTACCAAACAAATTTTCATCAATTTCATATTTACTTTTTGTTCTTTTCTGACTTTCTGAACTTTTGTCAGATATCATTTCATTGCTACATTGCTCAGACCTTAAGTTTGCTCTTTGAGACTTTGATACATCATTTGAGGTAGATTGATTATTTTCTATGTTATCAGTCATAAAGTTTGCTTGTTCTGTGTGACTTACTTCGGATATTAAGCTTTTTTTGTTTCTATTAAGTCTAGGCACTTTTGTTGCACTTATTTGAATTTCATTATTTGTATCATTTATCAATTCACTTTTATTATTTTTTGTAACTATGACTGATTTAGTTACAATATCTATTTTAGCAGTCTGATGATCCTTATGCTCTTTTGGTATAACAGTACTTAAATTATTACTTTTTTTTATGATTTCCTTGGCAGATTTTCCACTTCTACCTGTAATCAATTTTAAATAAAATGTCAGTCAGTATTCTTAATAATTATAAAAGTTAATATATTTACCTTTTACTATAGAATCACCAATACAAATATTTTGTAACATATTTGGAGGAAGAATAAACATTTTTGTATTACCACCTAATGCATGATTTGTTTTAGTGGGACGTAGATTCATTTTATCAGGAGTGTCAGAATCCACAGTTACCTTGTTCATTATTAATGCGCTTTAAATGAATATTAAAAAACTGCAATATTCAATTAAAATATTGTATATTTTAATTGTGAACATGAACAACTGAAAATTGTATTAAATTAATATTTTTTGTGTCATTTTGAAATACCGTGTTCAATTTGAAATTTCATAAATATTTTATTATTTCGATAGAACATTTTGCAACACAAAAATATATTTTATCAATTATAAAAAGAAAATTGCTATGTGCAGGATTCGAACGTTAGAACATGTGGCCAAAAAACAAGGTGTCTGTAATTGTCTTTGAAATCGCATAACTATCACGTATTTTTTCAACATCAATTCACGAATAAAGTTTAACGGTACTCAGAATATTACTCAAAACCTTGTAATAATTTATTGCTTACGCGTAGAATCAATGTTAATAACTTTTTTCAAGGGAAAAGATAAGGTTAGGTACATATATATATATATATTTATGTGCGAAACAGGTACGCGTAATTTTGATATTCAATAATATCACACTTTTTATGCAACACATTTATCAAGATTTACTCCAGATTTTATTTCTATATGAAAACTAATATTCTATCGAAGAAAAAAGATATTCAACTTGAACTTTCTGGTACAGGATTCGAACTCACAACTTCACTTCTACACACCATTCTTGTAATCTGGCATAGCAGGATGTAACAGAATGGAAAACAATGATATAGTAATGTAGCGCATGCGTTCACGGTTTTGGCATGTTACGTGTTCAAATAAAAAATGTGATAATTTGTCTGGGAACAGCATTGCAGATATATAATTTATTGATTGAGTAGTACTACCTATCCATTACAAGGAGATACATCTCAAAATCTATACATGTTTTTGTGAGATTTTAATATAATTAATCATAAGTATTGTGATCGTAAAAAATGTTTAATTCTACTAATTTTGCTAGTCTTATGATAAACGTAGGATTGAAACTTAACACAAAATAATGGATTATAGTATTTAAATTTTTATTTATCAAGATTTTTATACATTTAAACCATTCTCCTGAGAAGTTCATTGATTTTATCTTCACGATTTCCAAAATCACCACCTTCAACATAGTGGTTAGTCTTCTTGCGCCATCCACCATTGGGTGTGTTAAGCTAAGAGTAAAAAGACGAAAATTAGTTTCTTAAAATATAAGTAATTACAATCACTGTTATAGTGTTTGAGTTCGACTAAGAAATGCATTAATACATGCATGTCATGAAGAGAAACTCGTATTATTTTACGACATAGAAGGAGGTTTGTAGAGCACTGAGTGTTTCTACAACCATGCCTATGTCGCAATTGAGAATTTTGTTGTTATATGTACCTTGAATGGCCATAAGAAATTGCTTGCATATTTGAATTTTGATCCAACTGTGAATATTTCATGGATCAAATCTTCTGTACAGATAATACCAGAGCGACCTGTAAAGATTCATTACACTTATTATCATAATCCTATTTAATGAAAGATGGTACTATTTAATACAACTAAAAATTGTATGAATTATTGCAAACCTAAACATAAAATGAATGAATAGGCTTTTCAAATATTCTATTACTCTTTGACAAGATGGAAGGAAGCAGTATTATAACTGAATAAAACCTCCATGGATTTGTCAAAGAATTAAAATAAATAATTCATACTAACCAAGTTTCTTTTCAATGATGGCATTGCTTGTAATGGGAATGCGTTGCCTATTTATTTTAGCAAATCCTCTCTTGTAAATCAGTTCACGAACTGATTTTAAATTTGGATATCCCCATGTAATGTAAGGTTCAACAATACGAAGCATGTTAATAGTTGCCTTATTCAGTTTTACAAAAACACCATTGTTGATCTGTTTTAAGCGGAATAATTGAAGTACTTTGCGTACTTTTGGAGCAACTTGGTTCACACTGAAATGTTGACATTCAATTGTATACTCCATGTATAGTTTAACCACAAGCTAACCTCAAAGAATAAATGACTTACCCCCTAATACGAATAACAAATGCCAGACGAGCTTCTCCAGGGATGTAGTAGTTTCCACGGTTTTTGGCTTGTCTTATTAATCTGATCTCATCCCTCTCCTTTGTTCGGTATTCTTTCACATATTTCTCTGCTCTTTTAAAAATTTCCTTTCGTTTCTTATAACGATTTGCGCGTTGCTATAAAATTCGAAAAATGATTTGAATAATTTTTAGTCGTGAACCACAAAAAATTAAGTGAAGAGAGAAATACCTGAATAGAAGTTTGAAGACGTGCAGCTTTCACTGCCTCGCGAGTTTTCCTTCTTTTAAGTACCGATTCTGGTACTGCTGGTAGCTTTTTGCCAGCTACGGCTTCTGTTGCCTTCTTTCTGTGTGAAAAAGTTTTACGAATGTTAAGATTTGTATATCGTATTTACATAAAAATGACAGACAAATCCTATTGTATACAGAATTTCAATTAGGTTAGGTTCTTTTGAATAATGTAAAAAAACAAGGTTATTTATAAAAAATGAATATTTCAAATTTATTTCATTTAAACAAAAATTAACATCTATTTAAATAAAATGATACAACTTTTAGAGATGAAAAATTAATTCCATCGTGTCTCATGCTGATCGGTATGATCTGCCAGCAAGGTATAATATGTTTTCAATCTTACGTAAAGTCCAAAAACTATGATATATATTTGATGTATTAATTAAAAAGAACTTATAATAATACATTTTGAAATCAAAATAGTTATGATAACGAGCGATGTTTTCGGATATCTTTGAGACTTGAACAGCACTTACGTATCCGCCATTCCGCCACTTGGAAAAGAAATTCTTATTCGCCGAGCACTTCAGAGCATTCTAAGTTTACTCTGAAGTTAGCTGCAATATCAGTAGCGCCATCGGTGGGAAAACGCCCAAGTTTGTCCTCGAATAATTCCTATCTTTCCTGGTAGATGGCGCTATTTTTATTTAAATTACAGACGCCATCTAGAGTCAAAGATACAAACTAACTTGACTACAAACTTGGGCGTTTTCCCACCGATGGCGCCACTAGTAGGTTAAATATAGCACTTGAGACTATAATAAAAATATGTTCAGAATATAAGTGATTTTATTTTCTATTGTTCAACCAGAAAGCTATTTATTAATAAACAAAAATCAAACAGCAATTCGAAAAGACAAATGGAATAAAAGACGGTGAAAGAGATCCTCTTCTGAATCGATAAAGAATTTGAACCATTTATCAGGGATATCGGCCACAGTCATGTTTTTGGAAATAAAATATTCATAAATAGATGATGAAATCAGGAATTGAACTAACATCATAGATATCGTATAGGATTGGATATTGTGCAAAAAGCATAACAATGTTAGAAGACTCTATACTTCTATACATATCACAAAAAATAACAATTATTATATACAAATAATAACATATATAGCTCGTATTAAATCTATATTTACTGAGGGCCTAGCACACCATTGTTTCCATGTAGTTGTTTTATTACAGAACTATAATTATTGTACACAAACAGCTTCTATTGAATCTATTTATTACTGAGATTCTAGCACACCAATTGTTTTGATCCTATCTCAAGCTACATACGTAGTTGTATATTACAGTTCCTCTTGTTAGTTGAAGAATAGTATTACAAAACGTTACTCCTACTTTGACTAATATCCAATAACAAAGAAATGCGTTTGTTTTTCCCCACTTGTTTTTCATTTATTCCCAATCCAAAGCTTAGCAACAACGCTACAAGTTGCAGCGTAGCGATCAGTTTTGCTTCGAGGTCGTCGTTCTATCGCGACGCATTAGTTTATGATCCATCCTCCCGTGCGTTTCGGACGTCCTTTGACGAATTCGTTCGAGTTTCACGAACTTACGAAACCCATCGGCTCGCGAGTGTCCTCAAACTGTTCTACCTAGATCGTTTGTTCGTCGGTATAATCGTGATCGACGAAAAGTGGCTGGAATCGGTGTGTACGAATGGTGAAAAATGACATAAATCCATGGTGTCCGTGTTCCTGCACGAACGTGGGAGGGGTGAGGAAGAGAGATGTGTCGGTGGATGAATTACTACAATTTGCTTAATAGCTAATAGGAGGGAATTTCTACGTTTCTCCTTTACTTTGATTCGACGCGATTTCGATCTCCACGGGAACCATGGTGCCCTGAAACGCGCATTTTGCGAGGCAGGGGCACACACGTGATGGTGCGGATCACGTAGAAAATAACCCAGATGTGACGGCTAAGCGCGAACCCCGGACCTTGCGCACCAAAGTCCGGCGCTGTAGCCACATCTCGCGAACAACCGTGCACCTAGACTTTAAAATTTCTGGTATGCTTTTGCGATCCGTTCACGATGTCCGCATACGTGACGATACTGCCATATCTCATCCTAGGATTGTTAGGTAATTGCATGTTCCATTATCTTCCGTTCGACAATTGCATCCGCGATGTAAATTACATGCACGATGCGAAAATTCTTCCTGGAGATTGCGATGCTATTTCCGTGACCGATGCGTTTCAAACCGTTAATAAATTCTCCGCACTCGATGGACCGATATTTTGTTTTGTGTTTACATACCGTACATACTCGCTATATGCATGTGAAAAACTATAGTTTGTACGTTTGTTCTGAACGTGTACGATTAACGAATTTACACAAGTTTTTTATACACTTTTTTGTTCTGGATATGGTACAAATTTCAATGGATTATTTATAGACTTTTACAACTTTGTCAGATTTGTTATAAATAAAATGTAGAATTTGGAGAATTTATTACAATGCAAATATGAAAAACTGTGTACTATTATTCAAAATATTATTCTAGAGCTTAGAAATGAAATGGATTTTAAAATTATTTTTAAAGCAATATTCTCAACATTGAAATTGTATCCAACTCTGTACATGTACATAGAATGATAAAATATGCACTTCAGATTTTTTTGTTTACATGTGACTTATTTAATAACCTTTATGAATAGTGTTTACATCTCTGTTACTGATTTCCTGTTAGTAGCATTAAACATGTACCACTCATTGTACCTTAAAGGGTAATTTAATAAATTATTTTATATATTTGTATAGTTGATATTTTTTCATTTCTGTATTGTAACACAAACTGTCATTTGTTAATGTTAGATATTTGTAAAAAATTATCAATTTTAGGACCTACCTTAGGACACGATGTCAAGGGTTCCTCGGTTTGTGAATTTTACAATGAAACCTTATGTACAGAATCCCAGCAGGAATGCTCAGGAAAAGAAGAGTGTGGTCCTCATGACCCAGGGAAAAGAAACCACTGTTATGTACTGTGGCAGATTGATAATGCTACAAAAAAATCTATAATTAAATTAAAGGTATATGATGTATTTGTATTATGCTGTACCAATCAGGCCTTTATCTATAATATTTACCTTCTAATTTATCCTTCCATTATTGAGAAGCTGTTACCATAAATTTCAGGGATGTTTTTTGGACAGCAATGATTGCTATGATAGGCCACATTGCATTGAGAACAGTGCAGAAAGGAAGAAGGAATTATTTTTCTGTTGCTGTGATGGCAACATGTGTAACCAGAATTTCACATGGGATCCTCACCCAACTTCTTCTTCTAAACCTATCCAACCCTCTGTTATACGAGGTATGCATTTATTACAAATAATAACATAATTAATCTACATTCTTATTCTTATGTTTTAGAATCGGAGCCTGTTCCAAACACAGAACAACAAATAATAACACTCGTTTTATCAATATCTATACCCATGCTCCTTCTCGCTATTATTTTGCCATTTTTATATTGGTGCTATCGACGTAGAAAGTTGGGATATTTCAACGAGGTTTGGAAGACATATGTACATAATGTTAAACTATTAAACGTTTTATATCTTTTGTTTTGGTCATGTACGGTAAACCACGCTTGACGTATAATCCTAACACAAAGTAAATTTCATAGGTACCCACGTTAGAGCCTCTTCCATTGCCGCAACCATCTCCCAATTTGGGACTACGTCCGATTCAGCTTTTGGAGATCAAAGCTCGTGGTCGTTTTGGAGCAGTTTGGAAAGCACAATTGAAAAATGAAATTGTCGCTGTCAAAGTGTTTCCTATACAGGACAAACAGTCCTGGCAGACTGAACAAGAAATTTTCAAACTAGCGCATATGGATCACGAAGATATATTACGTTTTATAGGCGTTGAAAAAAGAGGGGATAATTTACAAGCTGAATTCTGGTTGATTACCGCGTACCATGAGAAAGGATCGCTATGCGATTACTTAAAGGCAAATGTTGTTACATGGCCTGAGATGTGTAGAATAGCAGAATCCATGGCAAGGTAACGCTTGAAGCGTATTTTAAAAATATTTCTTACATTTCGGATTTAGTACTAATACAATAATGACTAATTGTAACAGAGGTTTAATGCACCTACACGAAGAAATTCCAGCCAATAAAGCGGATGGTTACAAACCTGCTGTTGCTCACAGAGATTTTAAATCGAAAAATGTTCTCCTTAAAGCTGACATGAATGCCTGCATAGCAGACTTTGGTCTAGCACTGATATTTCATCCTGGAAAACCTTGTGGTGATACACATGGACAGGTACGCTTATCGTATGCTTCGTGTAACATATTAAACTTGATTAACATTTGACTGCTTTTAGGTTGGAACAAGAAGATATATGGCACCAGAAGTTTTAGAAGGTGCAATTAATTTTACAAGAGACTCGTTTTTACGTATTGACATGTACGCTTGCGGGCTTGTGCTTTGGGAGTTAGCTTCGCGATGCACCGTGCAAGATGTAAATTTTTATTTATGTATTTTTTAAGATATGTCGTTGATTGTTACATTATATTGTTTTTATCTACTCTAGGGACCAATCGGGGAGTATAGATTACCATTTGAGGACGAAGTTGGTCTTCATCCAACATTGGAAGATATGCAAGAGAGCGTGGTGCATAAGAAGGAAAGGCCGCTCATTTTAGAAACATGGCGTAAACACCCTGTAAGTAAATTCTCGAAGTATCAAAGAGAATACCTAATTTTAATCAATTCCTTCATCATTAGGGACTTCAATCAATTTGTGATACAATGGAAGAGTGTTGGGATCATGATGCAGAAGCGCGTCTTTCAGCTTCTTGTGTGATGGAAAGAGTTGCTACACTAAGTAGGACGCTTGTTTTAAATTCGTCGACGTTGATAAGAGTTGATAATACCAACGAGACTATCACCACTAAGGAATCTAGTATGTAGTTAATCTACGTGTATTATAGCTTTAGTTACATTGCACAACCATTTTCTGTATCATAATTTTTACGTATACATCAATGAGGAATGTTGAAATATTGCATGTCATTTTTTGTATCATTATTCTTTGCTTTTAACTTTCTCTTTTTTTGTAAGAATTTTATATTTCACATTAACGTAACTCGATCATATAACATATTTGTGGATTAGATAAAGTACGAAGTAAAAATATTTTTACGAGGACAGTTTTTTTAATTATTTCTATTTATTAGACGATATATGGTATTGATCTTATAACACTTATCGTAACCTCTCATATTTACGATGTTTTCGTGTATATAATTAATGTTGTTTACATTGTGTAATCAGTGCTTCATACCGAATATTCAGTTTGTTATCCATCAGTAGCTTCATTAACATTAACACAGAATATTAAATCGTATAAATGAGTAATTAGTCATAAATTAAGTATTAATAGCGCGAAAGACAGTTTTATTATTAAAGGTTCCTAGATTTTTTATGTTCGAAAACATTTACGTTTTACGCATGATTACCAATGGAAAATAAAATACAATTAAAAAGTTTTTCGTACATGCAGTATTACTGACAAATATGAACAATGAAATTTATACTCTTTATTTTATATTATAATTACTTCCATTTTAGTGTATAAAATGGAATTGAATATGTATGTAATACGTTATGTTTTCTCTTTCTTTTTTTTTTCTAAACACGGAATGATTACATTCCTCATTGATGTTAGCAACCATGCAATGATTGTTCAGAGATAACAAAATGGATAAAACACTAGCCAAGTGAATTTCAATGAAAGACTTTTATCTGTAAAATCGTATCATATGTGAATTGTTACAAAGATGACTCAACAACCTTATACAAAGTACCTGGTAGGAACAGTCGAGTTAACTGATTGGAAGCCATGAGGAATTTATTAGGATTTCGCGCGAAATAAATGAGCTACTCCGATTATTTTGCATTTTGTAATATATAGTATTTAAGATGACTAGCTTACTTCACGGAATAAGATGTTCTCCATGAACTAATTTTATTTAATCATCACTTTAATTGGCAATGGAAAATAGTACATATTGAAATTAAATTCATATTGGAATATGTTTTTATCTATAATGAATACGTATCTTATAAATATAGTAACTTCCTGTATCGATTCTTAGTATCGTACGTTACGAAGATTTATATCGAAAAATCAAAATTGGTGTTGTGTAAGAGAAGTTCATGGATTAAATTTGACCGTGTGAAGTAACAGTCTTCCTTTTACATTTTGCTTCAATTGTGCTAGTTTCTTTACGGACGTATACAATTTTGTGAATGAAGATAATTCGCCAATTCGTGTACACATGATCTAACCTTGAAACAAGTCTTGCATCCAGTGTACATACAACGGACATGTAAGACCTTACATACGTGATTATTATATATTATTTATGTATTAGAAATATTTAATGAAGCGGAGCATCTTGTTTGAACCAGCTTTCTACAGTTCACATAATATAATTTGTCGGTGATCGAAAGCGTTTTTAGAGTGTCTGTTTATTTTTAGTTTATATATTAAAGTTTAAATAATTTTACATTAATTGAATCCAATTAATATTGGATAATTAACAAGAGCTGACAAGTTTAATGTTTTCTGATAATAGCTTCTACAAGTTTTAATATTCTTCTAAGAATGTAAAATTTTATGTCAGTTTTCATTGTCCTGCCAACTTGTTTATATTAAAGACTGTATCATCAGACTGGATAAGTTTTCAAAGTATTTGCAAAATACTTTAACCAATCATGTATCCGTAGTAATTTTACTCAGAAGAAATGAATTATATCTGTTAGTATGGCATTAGTACCCTTAGCTGGTAAATAACTGCAGAATGTAGATGAGTTCAAAATGATTACAATTTAAATATTCGTTCGTCGAGCAGTCAATAATAATACTCCAAAACAGGCATGTCCACGAGTAAAGCTTCCCGTAAGAAAAAGCGACGAAATGTTGGTATTTAGTTTGGACATGCTTATTCCAAAATTTATCACATACAACTTTTTCTGAATTAAATCTCATAGTGCAAAGACACCATGGCGATTCAAGATGCACGTTTCGGATAACTCAGTTTTATTTAAGATGTGGTTTCAATGAGTCAATTTAAGTACGTGATTCCCTTTACTTGCTCTGACTTTTCTTTAATTAGAGCAACAATAACAAAGAGATTTGCTTTAAATTAGAAATAATTTAAATACAATAGTATAACGAACTTATCTTATTTGAAGCATGAGTAAGCCATTGGATTTCAAAATACTAAATTTCTTTTTAGAGAGTACAATTGTACTGCAAGCTGTGATAATAATTACGTGAATTAATGTAATGACATAACTAAGGCCTAAGTCTATTTCGAATATTGCCCATAATACACTTGTAATTTCTCAGAGCAAGTAAAGGACAGCAAGTTATTTTATCTTTGATACTGGACTTTAACAGTGCCAAAAGGTTAATAATATATGCACACATTAGAGCTTCTTCATCTTTGTATATTCATTTCTAGCTATGTAAGACACATTGAAATCGGTAACGTGTACCTATTAATCTTTAGTACATGATGTTATAAATGGTGAATTAACCCATAATTGATCATGTAATATTACGTTTATTTTATAGAAACGCAGATCTTTATGTATGATATTCATCTTTACAATGCAATATAAGTATAATAATGTTAAGCAATCGGAGAACCATAGAGCACAGAGTTTATTTAACAGTTACCTTAAATAGTCGATTACACAATCTTGCACATCAGAGTTAATTATGGGTTAATTGCAACACTATCTAGATTTAAACGATTTTTGGACTTTTACATATCGAAAAAGCAGACAACTGCATCCTTTAAGAAAATTCCATTATAAATCTTATTATTTCATATATATATATATACTGTATATGTTGAAAATCTCATTTGTAAAATTCATGTAATAAGAACATTCTAAACTCATCATTGCTAATTGTTGTGTAATTCGAAAGAATCTTCGTGTGAAAAGTTGGGAAGCAATGCATTTAACAGAAATATCAGTCTGTTAAGGTGAGACTGAAATATGAATAAAGTGTTTGTTTACAATAAAAGAGAACAAAATCTTTTCAATTTCACGATCTCATGTATGGATTCAATAGAGAGCAATGATGAGGTAATATTTTGAAACTCCTTGTACGGTCTGCCTCACGGATTCGTGGTACCTCGAGAAAATCATTAACATCAGCACCAATCGAGATGCCTGCCTGAAAGGCATTTCAATTAGTGTTGGAGTTGATTACTTTCTCTTGCTAGAATCACTATGGCTGATCGTATATACATAGATAGATACACAAGTCATAGACATGCATACAATGTATCATGCTATATTGCTTGTCTCATACTAAATCATATCCCATCAGTATATATGGAAGTTAGGTTTTAATATTGACAGTACCATAATGGCATTCCAGTCACATATAATATACTGTATATTAATGTACATCAATATTGTAATCTGTGAGTTTTAGCATATACAAATTCTTACTGATATCAACATTGCAGGTATAGTGAAAATTTTGATTAAAAATTGGATGTTATTATATACTTATATAATTTTCGAATTATAATTCTTTCAATTCTCAAACTTTATACGAAATTCTGTGAACAAACTACAAAAATTTAAAAAAATGCTACTTTCATCAATTAATTATATCGAGTTGCAAAAAATTCTTCATCTTGTAAGATATAGAATACCTGTTCAAATCATGTTTGTAAATACAGCGAATGTCTTTTGTAATTTAGCATTAAAGTATCAAAATACTTCCAGTTTCATAGTAAATTTGATATCACACGTAACATATTATGTCACTTGATATCACTATCTATTTCCGCTACTGTTATCGTCATTATCGATAGACAATTTCGAGCAATTGATTACATAGTAATTTTTTATAAACCTTTGTTTAATCGCATATTCTCTTTTAATTACATTGTATTATAGTATAGACTAACCAGATATGCCCTGTCTGCATCTAGTCTAACATAATGAAAAAAAGAACTGTAAATAAAAATTTAGTAAGATGTAATTTAGAGATAAGATTATTAAAGAAACAAGTAATTTCTTAATTATCGTTTAAAAGTAATGTGACTCATAGCAATAGAATGTTCCTACGCACATTGGATGTAACTGTTTTCAAAATTATATTAATTGATAACAAATTTTTGTAACAATGGCCTGAGAAATTTTTATAAAACGAGTGCGCAGAAACGTTACTTTACGCTACGAATAAAGTGTACTAATTCTAGCACATCATCTTTTTCATAGAATTATATGAAAGGTGTGTTGATTACAGAAAGTTCCTCAGAATATAAAATGATTATAGTATCGATCATAGACATTAACATTATAAAAGAGGGAATAAAAAAAGCGGTGCTTGAAAAAATAGTGTAACATTTTTTAACATTCAAACATGTAATAATAACTTCATCTTTGTTTTAGAAAATATCAGTACTAATACGTTCGAAATGAAAACAAATTACCATTTATCATATCATTGTGATTATTCTGTAGTATCGATTTATTTTTTCTATAATCATAAATGCACAGTCGAACACAAATAAAATAATAACTATTTTAGTTAGCTGGGCAAGAAACATTGGTCTACCAAGTATTATTAGAAATGGGAACATATTTAAAAAGTATATTTAGTAAATGTGGTGTAATTGTATAAACATATATCGACCAACACGTTTTCTTTTATTTGCCAATTGTATTAGTGGAAATTATACTCGTCAAATACATAAGTACTCCTTTCAGGTTTTGTTTTATTTCTGATTTTATTCGCTGCATATAAAATAATTGAAAGCCTTTACTTTCTGTTCGTACTTCTCTAGTGTCCTAAATAAACAGGTTGCCTTACAGGAAATATACAGGGACAAATGCAATTACAATTTTAGATTTTATTTGATTATACAGTATGTCGTCGCATACTAAAGAATACATGCAGCAAGTAAAAAAATGTGGTTGTTGCGAACCACAAGCGCGCGATGTAATAATTTATACACCAGGTAAAACTAAATGAGATACTCGTTAAACGTGCGACGTTACGGAATAGATACGAATAAAATATAAGTTACAACGGTAAAAATAAAATTCAACGTTATCGCACATTCGCATTAATAAACTTACTCGCCTATACACTATGATCACAGTTACATTCATAATAATTATAAGTTATTACATGTCATTCTCGTCTTTATCATTATTATCATCATACTTTACTGTATATATGTACATTCTGGTTATAAATAGGTGTATGTTCAATTAATTAAATATAATCTGGTTTGAATGCCTATGACTAGTGATACCTATTTTCTTACCGATGACGTTATGAGTGATAATACTATCGCAATTCGATATAAATGAAGCTTCAAACAATTACAGATAATTACTATGCCATACTTTAGAAACAATTCTATGCCTCTCCTTTGATACACTGTACACATTTATCCCCAATATCATCGAATATCTTCATGGTTGTCGAAGTCTTATATAACTTTGTCTCACTTAAATTATCTCTTTACCAACACGAAGTGTAGGGCTAAGTCTGAATATTATACACACACATCCGCGGTACCAAACCTTTCCGATCACCTCTTGCGCACAATAACCACTTATTATCTACTTCGAGAATTACTTTCAACTTCTCACCTTCTCCAAACGCCAGATGTCCGTTATCTGACGGACTTCTGTGTGTAAGTGTGCGAACTTCTCTGGAATCGAGATTCGCGAACTGTTATTTTACTAATCTATAAAAAGAAAACAGAAGAAACAACGAAACGTTAAGCAACAAAACTATGAACGAAAAATTTGAATGCACTAAAAAACAAGAATGGTAGATTCTACGAGAGCTAATTAAAACGCATAATGAAATTAAGAAATATACAGAATTCTACGATTATCAACTACTACTTCATCTAGAATCTACAAATTGAGGTTTAATCACTTGATGAGAATAAAATTTCTCTGTACTTACTTAAGTGGTTTCTTTGAGGGGGGATTTTTCGTAGCGGTGGTGGTAGTTGGTCGTGGTAAAGATGTAGATGCTGCTCGTCTCTGCGGGGATACTACGTTCTTCTCTTTTGACATTACCCCATACGACTTGTAAGGTAGAGAGCTAGGTCGCGTCAAATGAGTTCGCGTCGTCCCTACAACCTCCTGATCCACTCTGCTAGTACGCTTTGTTACTTCTTTGCTTCTTAATTCTACAGATTTTTTTGGTACAGTTTTCGCCGTCGAAAATAGAACAGGTTTCTTCAAAGATGGAATTCCCGAAACAGGAGATTTTGTATTCTTAGCGGTTCCCGATATTGCGCTCAACTGCTTTACTGGTGACGTAAGGAGCCTAGGTATTTTAGATTTTCCTAAACTCGTAGGCGTTCTGGTTGGCGATAAAGGCGACGGCATTACTGGTTGGGTCTTCGTATCCTCCTTTCCACCCATTAGCTCCCATTTTTCTTGAAGCTTTCTAAATTTCACTTCTCCAGGTATATTGTCTTCGTCGTCAGTTTTAGTTTCTGGACTATGAGATTTTATAGATACAGGATGATGCTTATTCGCTGCGCGATTTAGCGGCGAATGTTCTAAACTATCGGTATAATCTTCAGAATCTTCGGAAGCCAGTTTATCGAGAGCGCGGAATACTTTCGAACCTATAGGATTGCTTAAACGTTTCTTTACAATTTCCATGTCTGGCTTATGCGCACCGCCAGACTTATCGTCGTAGTTGCTATAAGCGACGCAAGATCTTGGACGTACTTTTCTTGGACTAGAAACCATTGCACAAACGTCCGCTTTATCAAAATGATGTTCCTTCGGAGGAATATCAACGTTCCTGAAGTTTACGGTCTGTAAATTTATACGATGATATTTAGTAACAAAAGCTGCAACGACGAATATTTGGAATATTCTAATGATACTCACGTTTATATTATGATTATTTAAATTCCCGAAACTATTATGAAGCTGCCGATACTGATACAAAAGATCAAGCTGAAATGGGCAAAATGCAAGAGGATTTAGAATGTACAAGAGGGCGTCGACAACTTCTCGTGCATTTGCATTGGCTAAAGCTCCTACGAATAAACTGTTAGTATTGTAATGTTTTCTTAAGATGGATTCCCTTGTACACAAGTATGCAAACCACGCATCTAAAGCTCTTAAACTGAAAAAAGAACGGAAAGTATAATTATCATGTAATCATACATATGTCACAAATATCATGACACCACGTCAACTTACTTTAATAAACCAAATACAAATGCATGGAATTTCAACATTCCTTCCGTAATAACATCTTCGCCATTAATTTTTTGTACTAATTCGTTCAACGTCTTGGTAAGTGGACCTTGTTGAGAAGATGCTTCGACCACCTGCCACACGCTATTCGTTATTGGTCCAAATGTAGAATTCAAGTGTGGTTTCAATCCATCCGACATGATGGCATACAAAGCCGGACATAAATTACTAAGACAGATTTGAGCACATTCATTTTTATCACTGTAATTTTGTCTACTATGGTTAGACTCGCCGTTCCAATATTTTAATAATGAATCCACTGCTTTATTTGCCGACAATATCATCTCTGAAAATTTATGTACGCGTGTTAAAAGACTGTTAACACAGTTATTTAAAAAAAAAAAATGTAAGAATTTGTAATATATTACTTCTCTTCTCGTCTAAATCTAATACTTTAGGTTCAGGACTCGCATCCCCCCTTTCTTCCGTAACGGCACAATTTTTAATTTGCTCGTTTGCGTTTAAGTTATTGGGCTGAAATGAAGGTTTATATAATATACAATTTAATACGAAAACTAACGTGGAACTTATGCTTCAAATTACCTTATTATCTAAGTGTTTTTTCCTTTGGTTTACAGCAAAACTGACAGTCTTTTTCTGTGATTCTATCATATCGGGAGTTTTGGTAACATCTTTGTTCATCCTGAGAGCTAGAAACTTTCTTACATATGACCGTAATTTAACATCATGATCATCTGTATCTCCGTCGCTACTCTGCGATGAGAAACCGCTACGTTTCAAATATTCTTCCAACTGTTTTACATCATCCTCACTATTTTCCAAATTTTCAGTCTCTATGTCTCCCATACTAGCTGTTTCATTGACTCTCTCTATAAAATCCAAGAAAATATGACTAAGCTGTAAAAGATAGCAAAATAGATGCTGAGCGATTATTTACCTGTATGATATCTTTCTTCCGTTTCATCGACGTCTTTTTCTGAATCAATAATTCTTCCACGACACAATAATTGCAGATCATTGTTCATGTAATATGGTTCTTGCAAAGACATTCGTTTATTCGCTTCGGGAGATTGATCCTCTATTTCTTCTACATCTCCCATTTCAAACATGCTGTATCTTTTGCTCGCAGAAACCTTATTCTTTCTTAAAATACTTCTGGGTAAAGGTGGTCTTGGTGGCACTTTTCCGTTACTAAAGTCCGATTCGCGATCTCCATGTGGTAACGAGATCGATCGTTTTGGAAGAGACGGGCAGCTTGTCTTCGTCTTGCTAACTTGTCTATGGACCTTTTTATCATTACTTACTAAACTGGCCTCAGAACTAATACTATCGTAACGGTAAAGATATAATGGATTGGTTGCATTGTTCGACGTTTGCTGGTTCGTCGAAGAATCGGTTAATATCGTAGAAGAACCTCGATATCCAGATGACGGCTGTGTCGCGGTGCTACTAGTGGAGGATGTGTTATTTGATATGATGTCACTCATAGGACGAGCTTTATGACGCATCGGGGGCGATAAACAAAACAGAGGCTTTTTCGTTTCTTTGTTAATATTGATATGCCGCGAGACTTCTGGCACATCGTGCAAAATTCTCTTGTACTCGGTAGGCAAAAGGAATGTCAACGACTCCCAGTCTTTAACGTGAGAAAATCCACGTTGGCGCAATGCATCTATATCGGTACAGGAGAATGGTCTACCACCAGATCTACCAGTATGTTTCCAATTCGTTTTATTTTTCCCGAAGCATTGCGGTTTTAAGGCTACGTTATTCAACTTTGCGTCTTTGAGATTAAGAAAAGATAAATCGGGTAATGCGTAATTTGGATATACGACGTAAACTGGCTTTTTGTTAACAATTGTTTCTTTCAATGATGGATTTTCTTTCTCTTCGGTTGGCGTAAATACTAGAGACGTTTGAACTCCATTATCCTCTGTTTCGGCTATTGCTTGAATACCCGTTGTCTTGCAAACTGGATAGTTCTTTTCTAATGATCGAATCCACGCAACTTTCCGCTGATGGTCAAATGTATTAGGAATGACATCGAAACTGTTTTGGACATTATCATTATCATGTGTTAGATCCGATTTAGACATGCTTTCTGATAATTCTTCTACAGACGCTGATAGTATCATCTGATCCTTTTGTTCACTGATTACCGATGAATGTTTTGGAATGTCATTACAACTGTCTTTCTGATTTACTACTTCTTGATTATTGTGATGACCTTTAACCCAATTAATAGAAAAGTCACTTTCTGGGACTTGACACTTCGAGGTATTATTTATATTTTGCCGTTGTATTTGCGTATTCGTATTAGTACCACTATCGCTAGCGCTATTGCTTGTAGGCCATCCATTATCACTAACAGAATCCGATTGATCTAAAGTGAGACTCATTCCTTCTGCACTCATACTCTTTTGTTTCATAAATAATTTAACAAGGCTCAAGTTTTGGAGTTTCTTTCCCGTTGAATTATGTTCGCCGCTGTCGGAACTGTCTTCATTTATAGATCGACTCATCACGGATCCAGAACTCTGTAGCTGTTGTGCATGATTGTTTGATTCAGCCGAATCGACCTATTTAAAAAAATATAAAAGTTTAGTATAAATTATACTGCAAGAATAGAACATTTATTTCAAGACTTACAGAAAAATTAAGAGGTAGATTAAGGTGTTGTAACTGAGTAGCTTTAGTTAGGTCTGGCAAACTCTGACTTCTCTTCGTTATTCCAGACATAATGTTTCCTACACCTTGTAAAAATTCTGGTATAGTGTTATTATTGCCTGAAGGGTGACGAGTCATAATTTTGTTCATAGAAGAATGTTTTAGATTGCTCCATGTAGTATATATTTTAGAATCAGAACATGCCATCGATAAATTTAACGCATTTTTCAAGTCTGTATTTCTATTATAATATGTTTCTGCTGCTTCATAATTTTTTTGTTTCTCTGTAAATAGAATTGCCAACAATATTATATTTGTTTGCTATACCGTATACCCGAGAATCATTCGCTTATGCACCTTGATTTTCGAAGTCTTGAGAACCATCCGAGTACATCGTGATACTACCCTCGAAAGCGATAGTATAGTTGTTTTTATTGTTCACTTGGCACGTAAGCAACATATCTTCGCAGTCCAGAGAGTCAACACTGTAGCTACCCCCCGGTGGTAGCACGGGTGTCTCTTTCAAAGGAGAAAAGAGCAACGATGACTTGCATATGGAAATTGTGTCCGCCGTTGAACAGGCTGAATCTTCTCCCTTTGAATCAAGATATATCGTTATTATAATTTATTTGTTTGTAAATTATCTATCATGCATTTTGCAGAACTAGCAGAGCTTATCTCCATGCATTGTTTAATTGGCAGAACTCGTCTTATTAGCTTAAATGTTTGTAACATCTTTTATGTTTATTGCAGAAATAAATCAGCTTAAATTCATTTCCTTCATTGGCCATGCAGAAGAACTGCAACCAAATTTTATTTTCATTTTAAGCAAAACTCAAGTCCATATAAATTCTTTCTCAATGTTTTCAACTTGGGGCAAAAGGAATTTAACACTTTCAGCCATTGTCATACCTGGCTGCTAGTATGAGGGCTGATAGATGAACCGATGTCAAGCTTTTCCATAACTGATCCAGATATACTGGCATATCGTTCCCTTTGATAGTTAAACTGCCGCGATAACGGAATACAGATTATATTTAGAACAAACTATTTACACAATGCATTGAAGAAACAGGGAATTTTTTATACTATAATGACAAGAAATTAATCAATTAATAGTATCAATAGTATCAATGGGAGTAGGATACTTTCTAAACAAGATTCATCCCAATTTGTCAATGCTTGCTTGTAAATGATCCATGATAAAAGTAATGTGTCTAACAATGATATTATTTAACACATAAAAATGTGAATATTTGCTATCAAAATAAATGATAAATTAATGATAAATATAGGAACACTCTTGTGATATTTACCTCTGAATGCTGAACTGGGTCTGTGCACATAACTGGCAATGCTGTAAGCAATGTATGAATGTCTGCTGTTTGAAAACTTTCCATATCAATTTCTGCCAAGTTAGCATCCAAGTTACGAGAAAGATCATCATAGTAACCCAAATCTTCCCGAGAATACGAAGCAGAGAGCGAGGACAATACACTTGGATGAACATGTAATCCTCCATCTCGGTAGCTAGAATTTTATATGCATAAAATATCAATATAACATTCACCAAGGTTCTACCACACTTATCATAATTCACTGAAAATTTACCCGTAATCAATGAACCACTGATACTCCACATTGTCCTGTACAAATTCAGAACTAATTAAATTATGTTGTATAGAATCTGTTGCAGGATTAGAATTGCAATCAGATCCTGGTGTTTGTGGATCTTCCATCACTGCAGCCCCTTTGCCAGCACCTAAAACACATTATATAACAATGATCAGCAATTGATGAATTTTTTACTTAATAAAAAAGGTAAATAAATAAAGAGCAGGTTATCTTTTACATACACAGAGCATTCTCGAAGTTTTGCAAACATGTTTGCAAGTTTTGGCATTGTAACATTGTAAACTTCGTATTATACGAAGGTACCTATTCTACTTGCAAGAATTACGTGTTTGGATCAAAGTGGAGCATATTTACAATATTTATGAGGCGATCATATTTCATGTCGGATTGATATATATATCGAGGTTTCACAACGTCTTGCGTTTATTGCAAGGAATCTCGTGAAACGACACGCTGTATTTTACAATGATATTGTTGGAGTCATTGTTACAAGGAGTATGACCCTACATGACAACCATTCTATCGATGTAACGCGCGCACAGTGGTAATGTGTCGTGACAACGCACGAATAACAATAATGACATTTCAGTAGCACCGTAGAAGAGGAATCATCGATTTACATAGTTTAATAATCTAGTGATAAGGATGTCAGTGTTCTCCACCTCTCCCGTGCACCATAGAATGTTCACGATAAAGTAGAATCAGTAGAATTGTCAGCCAATGACGTCACACTGAGGTTATGGCGGACGTATTTGAGCAAGTGCGCCCGTGTTCCGTATCGGGAATGATCAAGGCTGCGCGTCACCACACTCTCTTAAGAGGGCGTGTTTAAGGTTAGTTGTCACGTAATAAATAATTAATTAATCGATCGAAACATGTTAATTTTAGATTGGACAATCGACGATATCGAAAAACAAACGTGCAACGCAAAATTATCTCCAAACACATCCTCCGAAAGACCATCCAATGAAAAGACTTGGATCGTCTTTTTAAACACGCACAATTTCGTCAGGATTTTAACCACGTGCGAAAAGTATGGATCACTCGTTCATTTATCATTTTACAACACGATGAAACCATTTGGAGTATTGCGAGTACTTAACGTGGTTCATTCTCACAATTTTATTTTATTACACGTTTAATAAGCTGATAAACTATTGCACGGATATAGATTTAATTATATGATAGCGTTCGATTCCTTTGTTATAAACAATGACTCCTTGTCATTGAATAGATAAATGAATATTCATATTTTGAACACGAGTTGTCAAGCCTACCTCGAAAAATTCTTTTCCATCGCATCGCCACGGTCGCTTGGGATTTGTTCTACGGAAAATATTTACATTTGATAAATTTTAACCGAAAACACTCATGCTCGCGACCATATGGCGACACTCCTCCCGTCACTCATGGTTAGAAATTCATTTTAACTGCACCTATGGAATACGATTGTTCATGCGGCGCATGAGCATTGCCGATCCAGTGGTAAAGGGTGGGCAAAAGGAAATCGGATACAACATGCTTGAATTAAGGTTACGACAACGACACGCTGGAGAGAAGATTTCTTCTTTCAGGATACTCAAGATTATATTTACGTCTGTGTTTTTAAGATCGATAACCAATACGTTACTTAGTCCTTGACATAGGGTTCTTTTAATACGCGTTGTACTCCTGAAAAATGAAAAACAAATGATGTAAACAGAATAACATCAACAAAGATCTCGCTCATTCTTGGTTAGGCATATCGTAGCTTTTCTCGTCGTTGGAAAAATTGTTCAGGGTATTTCGTTTGCAGTGTCGAGGGCATCGGATAATTTTAGCAAAGCGTAGAAGAAGGGAAGCGTGGAAGGAATTGAAGAGCCAAATTTCGCGACTCGACGAAAATTTTACGCGCGAAGCAGCGAAATATAATCCACGAATACTTCGTGCCAAACGAACCGGTTTGTTTGGTTGGCTCGCCGTTTACGCTCAGCGATTTTCCGACGGGACAAGTTAAACGTGCACGGTTTTATTCAATTCGGAAAGAAGTTGACGTTTCCACGAAGAGCGAGTTCTTTCTTCGTTTCTGTTTTTTTTTTTTAAATTCCAAGGAGCTGGGGATCGATTGCCTCGTTCCATAAACGATGCACGAAGAATCGCGGCGAAAGTATGCGGTGTAAACTGCTTGTCCACGTTTCTAAGAATTTCAGCGTTTCTGCAGATGTCGCGTAAATATTTCTCGAGTATCCACGTGTAAAACACTCCCACGGAGTCGTTACCTAAAATAGTGGATCGTTGCAGCAGTTCTGTTCGTTTTTATTTCGTCGAGAGTTCTAGGAAGTTCAAAGTTTTTTTTTTCTTCAGAAAGCTGTTCATTCTCTTGTCAAATTTATTTTTTAACTGGCTGAAGAATGGTTACGAAATTAACGTTTTTAATTCTAAAGAAGCTAGGTCTTAAAAGAAGAAAATTTGGCCAGGAGAAACAGAGGGTCTGGTGGGCCCTTTTTCTCGTGCTCACCCTTGTGGCGTACGTGTCTTATCAGCTTCTCGTATCTGGCAAGGGATGAGTAGACTTTAAATCTTGTCTATACGCCTTATCGTTGACAGCGCATTAGGTTGGGGAATTTTGAGTCATTTGGGAATTCCAGTTAGCCTTATTGTGCAACGCCTAAACTCACTAATCATAAGTATATGTATAGATAAGACGAATTTATTACATAGAACTTTAATATTTTTTTATATTGAGCAATTTTCATTTTGTTTACTTCCCAGAAGTTGTCTAATTCTAATCGCCTTTAATTAAGAAACCTATTTTATTTATAAACGAGCCTGAAAACTTTACCAACGTTTCCGCTTGAAACTACTATGTAACTACCTTTGGCTTCCCGTATCTCCCCTTCAACGTCTATTAGTAATTGGTAATAAGCACATCCTTGAGCGGAATAATACGCAAACTCTCCTAAAGCTGACTATCAATGTGATTAGAGACAAGCAAGGTTAACGAGTACAGAAAAAGGAGAAGAATAAATACACGTCGAAAAAAATTGAACTAAAACTATAACCTTATTAGAACTCGTTTTTGAATCAAGTAAAGGTACGTAAAATAGCACCAACAGATTCTTTCTCCCCAAACTGTACGTATCTGACAAATGACTATTTTCTACTGCACGACAAAGATCGAGATTAGTTTCTGGAGCACAATACGGTGTTAGATATTCGTCACAGGCATAAAGCATATTCATTGTGTACCCTTACGATTGTATAGAAAGCAATTGCACTTCTCATTGGGCCTTCTGTAATATTTTCGTTCCTGTCTCTTGCGTTTGCCGCAGTAAAGATGAGGCGGTCGTGCAGGGGCTTGCAATGGTGGGCTCGTACGGCCCACAGAGAACTCGGCTATTTTCATGATGACGCACAACAAAAGCACTATCATCATTTGTCAATGTTCAGCGTTTTGTTATCCTATTACGTTACAACATAGTAGTAACGCTTGCACGGTGGACAACTATAAAAAACGTTCGACGAATAATCTCTAAAAACGTATGTTTCACGGTTCGAAACTAACAGGCGAAAAATCGAACAAAAAAAGGTCACACAAAGTTTTAACAAACGTCCAAAGTCAAACACGCTAAATCTAGCTCGTCCATCGTTTAAAAGTGTTCACTTTTCATTATTTCAGTCAGCTTCTGGTGTACATTTACCACTTCAAAGTTACATCACGGACGAGAGAAATTCCCGCGTCCGTCACTCTCGTCTTTCGTGATGCTCTCGCACATGAAAGACGTTTGCACTTTGACGAACGAAACACGCGTGAAACAGCGTCGATTACTCCTCTGTATTCCAGCCGATGACACCTTTCAAAGATCCCTTTGTTTACAACACACAGTACTTTGCCTTACGATCTACGCCCCCCTACAATGAAGACGTACCATTGTGATCGAACCCACGTTTCAGTTTTTACTGGTCGGAGAAACGACGTTTATCTGCAGACCCCTCAAGCATGGAAGTCTTTAACCGTTTAACTGCTGTAGACTCGAACACACGTGTTACGAATTGCTCATCGATTTTTAGGATTGTATGGTTATGTGAGGCGTCTTTGAGACATAACCTCAACGATAAGATGTGAAAACGTAGGATCGAACATTAAAAGAAATTATCATGATTGCAGAGATCAAACTTTCGAGAAATTATAAATAACTTTGATTTGATTGTACAAATGAGCACGCTTGTACATTGATATGATAATGACTGGAATGAAGAGTTTTATAGTTCACGACTATATCGATATATTTATCTCGCAGTTTGAGTATTACGTCTAATTTTTTAAATAATTATCCAGCAGTTAAAGTGGTTAAACACCTAAACGTCAAGAGTCTCAATCACTATCGGACTGGAAGTCGCTATTCCGTATACTGATAACGACGAGGAGTGCAGTATCAGTAAGTCGAATATACGAAAACGATTCACGCTAATCGTAATCAGTCGGCTGGGAAATGCTGGTTTATCAACGATACGGAAGATTTGAGAGGAAGAGAGACAATAGCAGGGTATATTTTTGGCGTCGGTCTAATATTCTACGTGACAATAGTAATAGTGGCCGTTACATCAGCAAACGCGCTCAACCGCCTAAATTGCAACAAGTGGCGAAGCAATTGTTTCCAGTTAATCGAACGTTAAGATAACGAGGGTTCGTCGGGCCGATTAACGCGTTCAGATACGGGGAGAAGATGAAAATTGTTCCAACATTGAATCATACTATTTATGGATAGTATTTAATAATATATAATAGATTCTATCTATTACATAACAAAATCGCAAATACTTTATTATTCAAAGTGCATTATAAATTAAAATCGATGATTACGAAATGGCCTAAACGAGTTTTCGAAGTATTACGAGGGTTCTTCTGCCTACGAATACGTCACTGCAAGTCGGAGAAAGCGAACTACGCATGCAACAACATGTTTATCCATTGATAGTCTACCGAATGTCGATAAGGTCGAACGATTTATCTCGCCGGCGATATGGTAAACAATGCACAGGTAAACGTGGCTCATTGCAGTAAGTGCGCGCTTAACGAACCCGTCGTACTTTGCAATAAAGGATATGGACGTAACGACGCGTTGAAACGGAATTAATTCTCTCGTAAGAGCTACATACGATCGAACATTGAGTGGGATTCAAAAAGTCTCGAAACAATTCCTCCGTAAGCCGATACACCAGGCTCGATGGCGATTCATCGATCGAAAACGGGGCGGACCTGTATAGTAACTCACAAAGGGAGAACCTTTCCACGTGAACGTACACAAACACGGCACAAAAATGTCATCGGTGCACCGGATGTTCGCGAACTCGTTAACTCTGGAATTGGTTCGTTCACTGGTGGATCACTGGACACGATCACGCGGTAATTTTCCCTTCGACGTGACCGACGCAACGCGACGGTTGACACGTTGACACAATTGCTCCTCGAACTTAGCCTGGACAGATTGCTTTATCCGTTCAACGATAATAGGCACATTGACCGATAGCCGCGCGATTTTTCCACGTTTATTTTGGCGGAATCAGTTTCTGGACCGCAGTCTGAGTCAGACTGCCCTAACAGCGCGCGTCCTGCGCGGGAGAGCGTTTGCACACGGCACGACACGACGCGGAGTTTAATCTCTATTAATAAATACCCGCTCTGCCTCGGCCAGAATAGAGAGCAGCTCCACTGGCGGCTCATTGAATGCATACGCCGTGTTTGATATCAAAGCTCTTACAAACAGGGGCCAATTTCGAACCCTAATCGATCAGTTTTTTTTTCGATCGAGGCTCGCAGAGAGGGGTACGAGTCGTAATGGACGAGTTGCGATCGAATCGACGCTAGATGGACCATACGGGTCAAAGTGACTTGTAAGCCGCTGAACTTCACGATTTAATAAACAAATAAATGAAATAAGACTGTACAGTTCGGTGCTCGTTATCCTCGTAGATACATAAATTTTACGACGCCGTATATGAAGACTTGTATAGAAATTTTAACTATAGCCTTTAAATTCAGAAGTCGCGCGTTGCTTCTTGTGGAACGGATCGAAGAGAGAAAGGGGGAGGGGATATAACGCATCAACGAGTGTAGATCATGGATGCGGGATCAGATTGGTCTAAATATAAAAAAAAAACTCGTCGAATCGATATGCGTACGGTACGAGTAACGAAGAATTGTACGTATTAGACATTATAATCGGAAAGCATTTAACAAACGCAGCTATCGACGACGCTATAAAGTGTTCTCGTGTTGCAAAGTACAATGGACGATCGACGTAACATTGATTTAGTTTAAAGGGAGCCGTTCGAACCGGCAGACAGAAGTAGGAGGGCCGAAATAATCGCGTTTGCCACAATCGCATTACAGGGTTTTCTTTGTACAGTGTTCTGTAAATGACTTCGGACAAAGGATACCCCTGAGAACCACAATGCAGTTACCTTGAATACTTATAAAGGCATAATAACGAATTGGTAAAGTCACGAGTCTGTCGTTGAACGACAAAAATATTCGCAGCAACGTGGCTCGAGTTAACAACGCAAAATTAGATACAAGAGACGCAGTGTATATTAAATATAAATTGTCAGGAAGACGGTATTCTAAATACAGAGTGGTACGAGAGAAAGAATATATTCAATAAAAGATGGATCCAAGCTACGTCGTTCGGAGATTGATCTGCACTTTAATAAATAGGTCGGGAGAAGTATAAATCTCGGAAATGTATGCGCAACTGAACTCACCAATGCGTTCTCCGTTGCCGCAGACAATATCTGTCGCCAAGGCCTGAAAAATATCGAGTTATTAATTCCGTTGGTCAGAGCATTGCCAAGTAACGTTAGGAAATAGGGGGTACTACTGAATATTTTTTTTTTTTACTGCATTGTGATACATCTGGATTTTCGTATTATAAAATATCCTATCTCAAAGTTCAGCGCTATTCGAGGCGCTAGAGGGTTCGTGTGATGCAACTTCACCCTTGATATTTAAACCGATGTTGCGTGCTGCATAGAAAACTGATATGCCTCATCCGGCAGTGTTTTGAAAAAATAACTTCTTTTCGATACGCGCTTTCAATTATTTTCGACTCGGAGTTTATTTTGCAACGCGACATTCGCATTCTCAAGCTGTTTCGTGTGCAATGCGTTGTAAAACGCAGTGATATTTTCGTACTTCTGCATGCGAAGTGTCTCCGAAAGAAATTGATGCGTTTAAGATAGAGAAGAAAAGAGATGAGATTTGAATAACGATCAAAGGAGGATTGTCGTACGTCAAACGTGACATTGAAGTTGAGTATACGATGCACGTAAGATATAATTGGAGGGTTTAATTATGAAGTCACGACTCATTTGCAACTTTATTACTTTCATTAAGACATCAGCTCTTTCGGTCCTAATTACAAATTTAAAAATACGTTAGAGAACAGAATTCCCAGCGAAAGGATGTACGTATATATCGTTATTATTTATAGAAGAAAATAGCACGATACTAAACATGAAGCTTAAAAAAGATACATGGTTTAACGTTATATATTTCATTCCAAGAAATTTGTGATAAAGACTGGATGAAGTGAAAAATCATTATTTATATCTTAGAAGTTTTTTAAATGTCCCCAAATCTACGTATTCTACGTATACTTGATCGTGTCTCGAAGGGTTTATTAGCCGAGCAACGTGCGCCATAAGAGTTTGTTGGGTATGTGGGTTTCTCTGTTGCAATGCCGAAACGCGTTTTTCTTTCTACGGCCCACATGGCTTTGTTCCATTCTTTCTTTTTCTGTGGGTATATCCATATAAACCTCAGCGAACGAATATAGGCGTCTGACTGCAATTAGCTTTGCAACGATAATACATGTATATGCAGCTGGGAGCGGATTCTCGAGTTAATTTGCAGACACACACAAAACCTCGAGTGCTTCGAGGAACAAGGTCACTGGATCCCAATAAGAGTTCGCGTCTAAATAAGAGCAAGATGAATCATCCACGATACGATTATCATCTGCTGTATGGGCTTTGGAAATTAATCGTTATCGCCATCTCTACGCATCGATACAAACATCTATTAATTGGGGGAATCGTTCTGGCAAAACGTTATCGTTCCAGCAAACGATACGATATACCGTAATAAACTAAGATTTCTTCGAACGTGAATGTTTGCAGTGAACACGATACGAAATGCGAAGGTTCTCGATTAGACGTAACCTTCGCATCGATTTTGCGTATTACAGAGGTCAATGACGTATTAGGTTCAACTATGGCTTAGGAAATGCGTTAAGAAAGAGGAAAAATCGAAAATATCTCGATGGTTATTAGTTCTACGAGCCAGCGACACCGCATTCCTGTCGCTGATCATGTTAACGCGATGAAATAGAGGAACGCCCACGCACTAGGTGTTAGAAAACGAGTCGATATTAGAGACGGTCGAAGTACTCACGTTCATGGTGAAGGGACAGCTGACAGTCGATCCACGTAACACTCAACACCACTGCGAATTATGACATCGCGCGTAGTATCGTTAAAGTAACACCGTACGTTTGCGAACTATACGCATGACACTTTTTAAAAAATCACGAAGACGAACTTTCAGGAATGCATATTCTGAGTCACTCTGCCGAAGAGAGCCCCTCCCTGACTGCAACAACCCCTGTCTAGCTGGCGACGCGCATGCTCCCGAATCCTACTGGTCGTTCACGACGAAAGGGGATGTTTCCGTTCCTCGCTCCTTAGCTTCTCTTCGCGTGCGTGCAATTTTAAGGACTAACGCCCCAACTCGTCGTCGTTCGAATCCACGCGAAGGGCGCGACGATAAGGAACTGTTGGTGGCCTGGCCATCCCTTAACGTTTTAAAGTTACGCTGCGCATGTCCGTGCACCCTCTCCAGCCGACGATGATCGAACAACTGATCCACGCTTTTCTCTCTTTCACACTTTCGGTTCAAATTTGTTTACAAATCCCCTTTGTCGGACCGACTGCCAATGGTGTTACACGCGTATGAGTAATCATTCGACGATAACAGTAAACAAGGAATGATTCTCGTGGCACGATACGATTTCTCAAGGAGAATGAAAGATCGTGCCGCGATTGCAAACCGACTTTGCCTTATATTGATTTTCTACGCTTTGATATCCGTGGACGGAAAGGTTGTTACTTGTTCGCGTGACCTGTACCTTAAGCTTGAAGCATGACTGAACATGAGAGCAATAGTAAGTACCCTAATACAAGCAGCAACCTTATTCAAGACGTTCATCGAAGAAAATTTTACGTATAATAATAAGCATGTTCAAGAAGTAGATTTGTGCGATGACGAAATAGGAATACTTAGACACTGTTGAGTTTAAGGTGAACAAATTAATTGCATAGACAAAAATCGTTCGAATTAGTCGAGTCTTGATTTAAATGTAAACGTAGACAGTAATGAGATTCAAAATTAATCGTAACGAGCACCTTCGTGCGCACGATTTGTTGCGCAACCCGCTCTTCATTTTCTAGAACTTTACTTCGTATTTTTGGCACCGACTTTTTTTAAAACACAAAAACTGTAAGTACTTTCCATTCATATTAGAATTTTCCTTTCCGTTACAAAAAAATTGAAATTTACAGAAATAGTGTCAGTGGTTCTCAATTCAGACATCGATGCCTAGATATCTTTCTTCTATTTCTTTATTTATTGCGTAGCATACGATTCAATCCTTCTGAGGATTTGATTTTTGTTTACAAGGTTGCAAATCAACTTTGTACCAGAACAATATTTTATTAGCTTATCTTGTTAGATACAAAATAAATACTTTTTATAAAAATATAAATCTTCCATACAATTCATTGTATATAAACGATGCACACGTATGCAAGAATTGTACACAGCGATGCGATGGTAGAAAAATATGTGACACATTCTACTGGTTTGCGATACGTTAGATGTTACGATGACAACACTCGTTCGTGTACTCGTTACTCAACTTTACAACTATATAGGTGATTATGTACAAGCCTTATGTAAATTCGAGTGTATACTACAAATATAATGTTACAAAAACGTATTGAAATATATATTTTTTTGAAGGTTCTACAGAAAATATGGGGAATACATTTTTTTTAGTGCACTTTTGAAAATCATTTTTTATAGTTTGGCATATTTATAAAGGAACTGTTGGGAGTTGTGTGCGTAATATGTAGCATATACATGTTATCATAATTTCTGATTGAGAAAAAAAATCATAAACAATATAGTAGTATTTGTGCGGTTAATACTTATCGGCTCTTCTGTTCTTAGGTTCTAATTCTCGTTGTCGATATTCTCTCTGGTGTATACTGCCCAGAATACGAATTATAATATCGCTCACAAAAAGTTCGATGTGTGGAAATAACTTCAAATTGTCTTGTAGCAACAGTAAGGAATGTACAATGTTCAATATTGTAAATCATTAAACGTCCTTCTAGATGAAGGGCTTTATGTCGATAACTTATTTGAATAAAAACTACCGTACGAACTAAATGCAAGAATAAATATATTTTTGTTTAATGCTGAAGGATACTGTTATACATATCGTCTATTTTTTGGTGTTTTACGACATCTTTGCTTTCCAAAAATCGCTATTATACAAATAACTATCGTAGCTAGAAGTACGGCACCCACAGCCCACACTGCCTTAGTAGTATTAATCTTTGGTTTCTTATCTTGGTCCGCGGCTAAGTCATCTATCGACTCATCGAAAGGAATTGTAAGCGACGCTTCTGAAACTTTACGGTTTCCTGATTTCTCATCTTGTACATTTTTCGGGTCTGAATTCTTATCGTTGTTAACTGTAGCGTGTGCATTGCTTTTCTCATCACTTTCTTTACTCGAGGATATCGTATTTGAGATCTTTCTCGACTTGGATATATTTCTCGATGGGGCAGTAGTGGTAGTAGTAGTAGTAGTACTAGTAGTTGTTGTTGAAGGAGCATTAAATTCTTTGATAACATTCTTTTCTAGTGCTTCGAGCTCCGATTCTTTAACGGTAAATGTTTTATATTCGTAATCTTCTTCCAAGTAATCAATGAAATCTTCTAAGGGAGAGAAAAATGACAAAAGTGCATCCGATGAAATTTCGTTTATTTCTAAGTATTTGTTAATCACTCTCGTCCAATCATCGGCACCACCTTCTTGAATCATTTTTCTGTTGACAAATTAACAAATTCTTGATTTCTTTTACAAAATAAGTCACTAAAATTTATAGATATAAGTGATACGCACATGAACTCTGCTTTCGTTTGTCTTCCCAAGATGGAGTCGTATCTGACTTCCGTGGACTCCGTCAAATATTCATAGAATTGAAATGCGAGAATAGTACCAGTTAATTTTCTACGAAAGTGAATTTTATATTAAAACTTGTATAGAGATTATTTAATTCTTATCTTTATTATTACTTACGAAAGATATGGTCTATTGTTAGTGATATAGTCGTCATTTAAAAATGTAGGTGGTTCTGTTCCATTGGAGTTGAGTCCTTCATATTCTTGCCTCGAATAAGATAGTTAACATTTGGGTTAAAACAAAATTTATAATTTATATTTGTTATTAATATATTACATTACCATTATAATAAATTGATACCTGCACTTCCACCAAGACGATACTAAATCTTCTGAATTTGTAATACCATTGTTGATAGCATTAATTCTCCACCTGTCCGCTGACATGTAATACGCAAGACGCGGTAACGTGTCCAACGCCGTTATCATTAATGACACAATTGAAAGTTGCTCGTTATCGGTAGAATTATCCACGATACGAGTGTAATTTAGCCAAGCGGGGCTAGCTGCTAAGATGCCAAAAAGTTCTGAAACGCCTACTTCTAAGGCTAGAAGAGGATACAAATATTATCATCTAAAATTCATTATAATAACTTAAATATATTTTTTAATATATCTTTTCCTACCAGAATATCGATTAGCCGTATTAAGTACCGGCATCATTTCGGCAGACATTTGATTTAACACAATCGTTCCAATATTTTTATGAGCAGAAAGAAAATTGCTTACAGTGGGTTCAAAACAAGTGGACACCCTGTAACGTAAACGTTCAAAATTACTCAATTAATTAAAATATTTCATCCTGAAGAGACATACCTCGTAATACCGTCTTTACAGAAATTAATTAATTTTGACGGGCATTGTTTATTAAAGTAACTATTATCCCAAAAATCAGCTTGTGGAACTTGGTCTACCATTTGCGTGCTCATTACGGAGGCAGTCGTATATAATGACTTTCCAAGAAGTTTCTAAAATTACCTTCAATTACTAGATTGTTCAATTTATGTACATATTATCAAAGTAATCATTATTTACCCTTTTCCAAAGATTTTTTTTTATATTGTACATGATTTCTGGATAAGGTACTGCATCAACTGATATAGGAGTCCAATCGCTTCCTTGTAGCGATCCTGTTACGAAAAATTATCGTTTCCAAATCTCAATCGTTTAACAAATCAGTGTTTGTTAAAATATTAACTTAAGCTTACCCAGTAAGTAAGCTGGTATTGTGTCGTCCATAGTAACGTTGTACTTGTGCGATAGACTATTTTTTACGAATTTCACTACTTTCTTATGAAGGTTAGCAACTTTACTCCATTCGTAATAAATTTTTTCATAACCATCGGAGAATCCGCTTAAAAGTTCCCAATATTCTGCAACATCTTTGGCGTCTAAAAGCAAAAACAATATTTTCGTTAATCAATCAAGTTAAATGATTACAAATTAAATGTAAATTACTTTTTAAAATACCAACCATTTGCTTTGGCAGCCTTATCAGCGAATGGTAAGACAGTTGTAAAATTCTTAATAAGCGGAGCTAGCTCTTGATGCCAAGCTATCCAGGTACTCCTTTTATTGTTAACATTGTTGTTATGAGACAATACACGTTCAACATCTGTATCGATAGTTTTATTAGTTTATATATACTGTCTTGTCAGTAATTAACTGAAATTAGTACCTTTACGCGTGTAGTTCTTCAAGACTCCCGTACGAAGTGTGGATAGTCTCAGCAACTCTGCTGTTCCAGCAAAGTGAATCAGCTATAAAAAGTAAAACTGTTTAAAATCCATTTAAACGTTGGCATTTTTTTTCTTTATTCAATTTCATTAAGAATATTACTGTTTCAGAATCTTCAGTTTCCAGTAAAGCATCGCCTGCTTTGTCGGCAACATCGTATTTGTGTTTTAAAGATGGATCGCTAGTGTTCGAGACATTAGCAACTTCATTTTTTTGCATATTTTTGAAAGTGGCGTAAGAAATTAATTTTTCTTCCTATAAATCAAGAAAACGAATGTATTTAAGTAACTACTTCAAGTCCCAGTTTTCGTTTATAAATTAGTTAAAAATTACTTGGATGTTTTTGTATTGGATATATTTGGTCAGACATTTACCCATAGCGACAGTGTTTCACTTGACGGAGAATTAATGAACGTCCATTCAGCATCAGCTGTAATGTTACAATTGTCCTCGTATTCGAATTCGGTTATCTCTAGGAAAGCTTTAATACTGTCATGTTCCAACGCGACCGCGCAAAGCGCGAGTTCAAAGATTATCCAAAACCATTGTGATGGCATCCCTTTAGAAGAACAAAAAAAATAACAAATTAAAGAAACGTTGCAATAAAATTAAAAAATTATGTGATACAATGTACGTATGTAATTGTATCGAATAAACGCTTAGGTTGGTAATTGCAAGGTACCCACGAAGAAAAAATTGACACGTTTAGTAGAAAAGAATGTGTCAATTCTTTACCTCGTAGTTATGGCCACTTTTCCTCAAGCTTTAAGTTATCTAATCGCATAACTTTAAACAATTTATATCAGATGTATTCCGTGTACTTTATTATTTACTCTGGAAATCTAAATAATATTGAATTTTTGTTTCTTTATCTACCGATAATGATTACGTATCGTTTGGAGGAAAGTTTCGTTACGTACGTCGTTCAATCGAATTTAGTAAGATACATTTCTTAAATATTTTCTAAAATTCCTTCCGATTATTAATTTTTGTAAAAAAATGCTACGAAGAAACAGGGAAATGTCTCATCGACAACGATGCTGAAAACCTTTTAGACATCGTCGGTTTTGCTAAATCATTTTCATAAGTATTCCATTTTCCAGTTAGTGAGCGGAATCTCGTGGTTTGCGTTACTAATAGAATATTATATTAGTCATGCTCCCAATGAATCACTCGATCATTGTTATTCCACTTAGCGGAAACTTGGTACTTATTTTTAATCTTACTCATCGTATACCACTTCACGACTCGAGTACTAAAACAATTCAAGTACGGAAATTTGAAGTTTAGATCGTTGATTTAGGACGATGAAAACTCGCCACAAAAGTAATGAAAGAAAGTTCATAGAGACACGAGTGGCTATTTCGTTCCAACGCTATGGATAGTTTTCGAAGAAAATTATAATATCGGTGTCAATATTAATGCACGTTTATAGCTAATAAACGTTTATAGGAGACTGTAAATTATAGCAAGGCTATGCGTCAAGCAACAAGTGTATACAGTTTCGTAAAATCGAACAGCTCGTCTCAGATGTATCAAAAATAACGGAAATACAAAGATACTTTCAACGCGGGAACGAGACCAAAAGAACTAATCTTTTTATTATTTCCACGTGTCAATTTTATCTACAACATTATTTCAATCGATAATGAATTTTCCAATGGGAGATGTATTTGTAACTTCGTTTCGAATGCGACGCTTGACCTTTACGTACGCATGTTGTTACGTGTCATTCGTTGTTTTCCACGTAAGTCATGAAATATACACATAAACGGGCATAAGTTAAGAATCACGACCGTGGTTCGTAACTCCTCTACCGCCCGATTGGCCACCATCGCGCCACTGTTACATATTTAATTGTTTCCAATTTGGCATGCATCTGTGCCCCAAGCAAACGCTTACCATCGTACAGGCCGTTATGAGACTCTATTGACACGTTAAATTAAGCGATCATCGATCCCTTATTACAAAGACGGCGCGTTACATATAATAACGCCGAGGAAAATTGTTGTGTGAACGTAGCAACCATTCCCATCATAGTTCCTTTAATTGACGAGTGAACGTCAACGAACCCACTTTTCCCGATTAGCGCCACGTGTACTCGATATCCTTTTGAAACATTCATCTTAAATACCATTAGGTGTAGAAATTAATTCTGTGCCCTTGTATCGAACCATTTATTATTTTTTTGCTTTGTAACTCTAAGTAGAAACATTTACTCGTCATTTTGTTATGTAAAAGTATAAATTTTCTAAGTTATAACGTTGCGAAATTACATTGCGCATCGGTGTCCACGCAACAACATAAGTATGCGCGGTATCATTGAATCACAGTTGACCCTTGAATTGGAAATTTAAAAGTTTCTGGAAACGCATTTGATCGCGCATGAAAGAACCATTAGCTGTTCATCGACAAACAATACATTAGGGATCTGTTACAAATCTATGAGGGTACTGAATAAGAACATTCTTCCATGAATCGTATTCTTTCATTTTGTTCGCAATTTTTTTATCGAACTTTCCTCGTCGCACCCTATCGTTTCAGTGTTAATAATTTTTAGATTTATTACGTACTACACTTTATTTACATTTGCGTTATCGATTCCACGCATCCTATGAAATATGTAATCGCAAACGTTACCATTGTTTGCTTTCGTTAAGCGTGAGTTAAAACTTGCACAACGTTCCAATACATGGAAACGTTAGGTCTTTCATTATTATCGACGTTGAAGCACGTACTACGAAAAAAAATGTAAATAGTTTTGACAAGAACTGGTTCGACCGGTACTGTTTTCATCGTTGTTAATTTACGTTGGGTTTGTATTCATTTCCTTGAATGGTTCCTAATGACGCAAAAACCTGTATAGGGAAAAGAAACGTTTGTCCTTACGATGAAAGGGGCATTCACGTACACGATGAGTTTTCGCGGAACGGAAGACACTTTCGTGTTCACTGGAAACGTTTGATAAATTTATGCAACGCACCGTTTTGCAAAAAAATCACTTACTACGGAGGTTCTTTCATTTTCAAGGAGCACTGATGATACGTTCTTATTAAACATGATTGACGTATATATGTATATCTCGTGCGGTAGCGTAACTAACAATAAGTATATGCGATGGGATAATCTTTAATTGCAGGAATGGAAGGGAGAGGGAATTTTTCGAGTTCATTTTTTGAAGTATCAAAACTTGGAATAGAAAAATAAAGTAATACATATTCGTTAATTGTAATTAATTAAAAAAGTAATACGTATTCCTTGGTATGACGTTCAAATAAAAAATTGTTTACACATGCGTAAGTCGATGTTTTAATTTCTATTATTTCTGGAATACTTAACATTACAATCATCAGACGGCTGATTGCAATTCTTAATATTCATACTTCATATTGAATAAATGCAAATACAGTCTTCATATACGCATCCACTATAAACGCATAAAATTAACGATCCAACAATCGAACTCATACAGGTGTTTACCGGACGTCTTTGCGCCCTTAACCTAGGAACCCAAACGATTAACGTCACGTGTTACTATCTAGGAAGATATACGTATTATTTGTATTTCTCTAGCACTCGACTGTTGTAATTATACTGACAATAATATATTTTCGTTCTGATTGGTTTTCTCTGCTATATCTATACAAGATATTCTATTTGAAAAATAGATCGCAAATTCGATCGAAATTCGCATTCGAGGGTCCCGATTGTTCACGATTTCCGATTGAATGGTCAGGTTTATTTCAGTATGAGGAATCAGTTGTTAGTTGGACCTGAGTCAAGGAAATAGATTTAGTTGAAGTTTCCCAAAGTATTTAGAAAAATTAGTTTTAAAGGAGATATTAACAAGGAAACTCAGCGATCGCAGTCGACGAAATTCGCACTCGAGGGTCCCGATTTTTTTCGATTTCCGAGTGAATGGTCAGATTTATTTCAGTATGAAAGATCACTTGTTATTTGGACCTGTGTCAAGAAAATATCTTTAAGTTTCCCAAACTTGCTTACCTTTCCTAGCCGAGCGTCACTTCGCTCGACGTTCACGTTTCACTTCTTTTTTTACGAGCGCCTTTGGTGTGCGTGCAACGAAGATCGACTGACCGAGAATGACAGAGAACAATAGAATGCTGGCACAGAGATGGCTCGCGTCCTTCCCGTAGCTCGACTTCGAACACAGCGAAACAATTTCGAGAAAAATTCGTTGTTTTAAATGAGAAACGAACGTTTAACGCGATCCTGCGTGCGCACACTATCGCGGATCAACTATTTCGTCCTTATCTCCCTGTGAGACTTATACCACATTGCATGTTCACTCTATGACTATTTGTACAAAGTTCGCACGATCCAAATTCCTTTACATCATGCCACTTCGCATCAGCGGCAGTGCGTTACTGTGGCTGTTCTCGCAGACTTCACCACTTCACATTGCGACGAGTACCGACGGAAACCGACGGCTACCGACACCGACGCTGAAATTTGTATACAGTGCCATGGTACTCACCGATACGCTAGATACGAGAAGGTTGAGTGTGTGATGCCTACTAGCGCCACGTGAATTTATGCCTCTGTAAATTATTATTTTACAGTGTGAAATACACAACTAATAGATACACTTTTCAAGTCATACTTCCATCTAAGTATTGTTGTTAGATTTGTTGACCATTGTAAATTTAATAATTTAATTATATTAGGTTATAATTGAACACATTGTAGCAATTTGAAGTTTAAGTGGAAGTAAACTTACAGTCTCCCATAAGTTTACTAAAAATAATTTACATACAAAATGTCATCAGAACCAAGTTGTAGTAAGAATATTGACGAAGAGAACACATTTAAAATTTTAATTGCAACTGATATTCATCTTGGTTATGATCATAATAAAAAGAGGGGTTGGTTTCTAAGACAAATGTTATATTTACATTTTTTCTTTCAATATTCTCATCATATAACTTCTTTAATATGAAATATATTCTTCAATACATCTTGATATCTGAAGTCTTATATTTATATGTATTGAAATTTATAAGGAAAAGAACCAGAAGATAGTTTTGTAACTTTTGAAGAAATTCTTCAACATGGCAAAGAACAAGAAGTAGATTTTATACTTCTTGGGGGTGATTTATTTCATGATACCAAGCCATCACAAACTGCACTAATAAAATGCATGGAACTATTAAGAAAATATTGTTTAGGCTCTAGGTCAGCAAAATGAATTTACTTGATAAACAATGTTATTAATTCTATATATGTTTTAATTGTATGATGTTCATTAGGGAAATTAAAGTACAGTTCTTAAGTGATCCTGATGTTATATTCAAACATTGCACTTATAAAACTGTAAATTATGAAGATCCAAATTTAAATGTTAGTATGCCAGTATTTTCCATCCATGGTAATCATGATGATCCAAGTAAGAAATACAATATTTATATTTGTGTTTTCAATTTGTTTCCTTAATGTTGTTTAAAATTATTTCTTCTACTATTAAAATGATAGGTTTTGGGGCTGTTGGATCTATGGATTTGTTGTCAGTATCCGGTTTAGTAAATTATTTTGGAAAATGTACAGACCTTACTAGAGTGACTATTCCTCCTTTAATAATGAAAAAAGGAGAATCTCATCTTGCTCTTTATGGTTTAAGCTATATAAATGATGAGAGGCTGTCTAGATTAGTGAGAGATTATAAGGTAAAGTTGTAGGAAATACATTAATGCATTATATTCAACTTTACATTTTTTTAAAGGTGGATATGTTACGACCAACAGAAGTACCAGAATGTTTTAATATACTTGTTCTACACCAAAATCGAGTACAGCACAAAGCATATGGATACATTCCACAACACACACTTCCAAATTTTCTTAATCTTATTATATGGGGACATGAACATGAATGTCGTATCACACCAGAATTTGTTCCAGAGACTGAGTTTTTTGTTTCCCAACCAGGTATAGTACGCATTACATTATTCATTAAAATTTAATCTTACACTTAAACATTTCTGTTTTAGGGAGTTCTGTAGCAACCTCTCTTTGTGAAGGAGAATCAAAGCCAAAATATATTGGTATCTTGAGCATAAATGGACTGAAATTTAAAATGAAGAAACTGAAGCTAAAGACAGTCAGACCATTTGTATTTGATAATTTGATTCTCAGTGACCAGAATATATCCAATGATTATACAGAATCACTATCACAGTCTGTGTATAATTTTGTTGATAACTATGTAGAGAATGTGCTTATGCCTCAAGCTGCTGGACAACTAACAGGTCACCCAAAACAACCTCTTCAACCCCTGATTCGTTTAAGAATATTTTATAGCAACACTGATGAACTATTTGATGAGGCTAAGTACGATTTTATATTATTCACTCTAATAACACATCACATATGGCAATGTTAAAATATAACAATGGCATATTTTAGATTGGCACAGAAATATTGTGATGAAGTTGCTAATCCCATGGATATGGTTCTGTTTCGTAAAGAATTGAAAGGTGGTAAAAAGTTAAAATTGAATTTAGAAGATTACAATGATGAGATTGATGATATGGAGCAAGCTCTCTGCTTTAATGACGTAAGTGTAAACCTACTCACTTTATACTCTTTGAAAGTAAGATTGTATCAACTTCATGATTAGGAGGATACGGATTGGAACAAAACTGTGCAAGGAGGAATAATGAAGCACTTTAATTCAGAAGCAAATAGAGATAAGTTGACAGTACTAACAGTTAATGGCTTAAATGAAGCATTAAATCGGTTTGTTAGTGGAAACGACACAGACGCTTTTAAAGATATAGTAAGGTAAACAACTAACACGATATTGTACAACTAGTGTATTCTAAAGTATCGTGTGGGCATTATTACTGATCATTTATGTTTAGTCATCAAATGAAGAAAACCATTTCACATTTGGAAGCTTCCGAAGTTGATAACACTGAAAGCATTCTTGATGAAATTAAAAGTTTTCGAGACAAAAGAATGGCACAAAAACAAGAAGAAAAAACAGAGGTATATAGATTACATAATTGAATCTTATTCATTAAATGATTATGGATTATTTTGTAGATACAAACAGTATTCAGTGATAAAACAAGGTTTGGTAAAAAATATGTGGACCCTGAAATCGACAAGATCAGTAGTGATGAAGAAGTTCATATAGATAAAGTGTACGCAGCTAAAAGAAAACAAGGTAGAGCACCGACAACTAGAGGTAGAGGATCACGAGGAGGTGGTCGAGGTAGAGCCAAATTAATGGACAAAACTTCTCTCGATGTAACAACAGCAAAAAAAACAACTAAACAAACCAAACATCAGGTATATTGTAGATCTACTTTAAATTTAAAATATCACCATATTTTTCTTTCATACCACTAACTATTTGTCTCTATTGTATGTCATTAGACTCAACTCACATTACAAAGCACGGGATCAATGATGAATCGAACTAACTCATCCAAAGCAAGTTTCCTACTTGAATCAGATTCTGAATAAAACAAATAAATAAATAAAAAATATTCGTGAAACATTGTAACATTCCTACTGAAATAAATTTATTTTTCGTACTTTTTAAGATAGATACATTTATTTATCGACCTTATGTTTATTCTTAAGCTACGATTTTGAGTAAACTTACCATTGTCCACACATTTATAATTCATGCCAGTAATAAAAACAACGATTTAAAACGAAAACTTTGAAAGTTTTTTAATAAACGCTAAAAACTAAGAAGTACTGTTTGATTGTAGAATTGCTACTTATATTTCGATTTTCGATACTATCGAAATTCAAATCGATCGTCGCGCGCCGGAAGCCATCTTTCTTTAGACTTCCTGCTTTGATCGTGCTGTATCGGGGAGAATTCAGTAGGTTAATTTTTAAGGTATTCTATAGAAAAACTTAACATTACGTGAAAAATAATTGTTCGAGTAAACAAAGCAAACACGCTTATATAAATCTCAATTAAAATATCTGTTTAGTATCAGTTTAATGTTAGGATGTGACTGGATATATTTTACGTCATGAAAGACTTGTGCATTTCGAACACTGTCAAGACATAACCTTAAAATAAATTTAAATTGTTTACGTTGGTTGATTTTAAATGAATAAACAGGCAGCTGAAAAATAGTATAAGTTGTTGTTGTATTACATGTTCAATATATTATTAATTTAATATTTTGTACAGAAATGCCGCCAAAAAGAGGAAAAGTACAAAAAGAAGAAGTTCAGGTTTCTCTTGGACCTCAACTTCGCGATGGTGAAGTTGTTTTCGGCGTCGCTCACATTTTCGCGAGCTTTAATGATACTTTCGTACATGTAACTGATCTCTCTGGGAGGTACGTATGAAAATAGTGTATGACATTAGTTTCAATAGGTTACATGTACAATTTTATTTATGTGCCATTGTTGCTTACAGAGAAACTATTGCCCGAGTTACTGGTGGAATGAAAGTTAAAGCAGATCGTGATGAAGCTTCTCCATATGCTGCTATGCTTGCTGCTCAAGTAAGTTTTGTGTTTACATTATGTAGAATAATATCTTTGGTTTGTCCACATTCAGGCAGCACCTAAATGATTGTTTCATAATTATAGGCGCGTTCATGTATGTGGAATATTAATTTTCTTCCTCGATTTAGAAATGTGTTTGTATGAATAACATTTCTTTACTTGAAAGAATACATATACATAATTAAATATTCAATATCAAATTTAATACCAGAATATCGATGACACTTTTATCATTAATAGGATGTGGCAGAAAAGTGCAAATCCCTGGGAATTACAGCACTTCACATTAAATTGAGAGCTACAGGAGGAAATAAGACGAAAACACCTGGCCCAGGAGCACAATCCGCATTACGCGCGCTTGCTCGTTCTAGTATGAAGATTGGTCGTATCGAAGATGTCACACCAATTCCATCTGACTCGACGCGTAGGAAGGGAGGTCGTCGTGGACGCAGACTGTAAATTGTGGTTCTATGTGTGGTTTATTAACTTTCAAAAATAAATATTAAAAAAAAGAAATATTCGTATTGTATTCTCCTACTCTACACAGGTAATACTTTGATTCTATATAATAAACATAACTTTTATTGGTATATAATTTATAATACCATTTCTTATACAATGTATACAATTTTCTAATATTATATATTTTTTTAAATAACAGTAGAAAAGTTAAATAGATTGATTAGTATTGATTCTAAAATTAATATAAATAAAATGGTTTTCAATTGCAAAGCATGAAAGAGTTAGTTTAATGAAATTTTTATCAGTTTTATATATTGCTAGATTGTTTATAGTGTAAGCATTCCATATTAGCAATTGTGAGTTCAATTATCTTTATAATTATCAGTAGCAAGCATTAAGCACTGCCAACAGTATTTCCCACAGTAATATATAATTTAATTTTGAGATCCAGCTTTTCGGGTCTTGATGTTGTGATTGTATTCACATATCCATGTTGCATAACAAATCCAACTATGACTGATGCATTTTCACTTTCCTTTAAATCCTCGTGAGGGGTTACGTGTAATTTGATCACTGCTTTGTTTCCTTTTCGCCAGATCACGAGCCTTTAAACAGAAAAAAAGTCTCGAAGTATGTAATGAGATACGATTGTAAATTGAACATTAAAAAATTAAAATTTATACTTGGGATCATCTTGAAAATTTTGAGCATCGTGATTATCTCCTGTATCATAGTATTCGGCGGTATCGTCCTTTGGTGGTAGTATAAAAGGGCTTTGAGGTAAAAGTATATCCGCATTCGCACTTATTTTTATAGGCTTAGTTTCTTCCACTACAGGCACTTGTCGTACAATAGAAGGCAATAAGTTTGGAGATTCAGGGCCCTATAGTTTCAATACCAACAAAAGTAATTCTCTCTGAGTAAATAATGTATTTTATAATATAGAATATAGCATTTACCTGTTGTACGTTCTCCTGTTTAATCTCGTCTTTATCACTCGTAACGTGTACAGGAGACATTGGCGTGTCCAATGGCAACAATATTACTTGAGTTTGATGTTGAGTTGGGTTACAAAATTTCAGTAGCAATTCACTTACTTTGCCCGGGCGAAGTGGTTCGCAAGTAACAATTCTTACCTCTGGTACATGGTAACTACAGTGGAAATATATTTCTTCAGTGAAACATGAAATTAAAAAAATAAAATGGATAACCGTACTGTAGACTTACAATGCAGCAAGCTGAATCTTAAATCTTACAGACTGTGAAGAGAGATCTGGTTTACTAACGCTATGTTCACAAACGCGGCAGCGCTGTGATCCCCTGACTAAGTACTGTCTGTGCTGTGGACGTAAATCGTTCACTTTTTCGGTTTGCACATCCAGATGCTGTAATCTTTGTTCTAATGTGGTGACTAAATTCGAAAATAATTTTTATATATTTTGAGGAAAGTTTGAATTGATATTTTGATTATCTTATTTCAAATAACTGCTTACTCTTAGTTATGTCTACTGGTTCCGTAAAAATTTCTGCGGGTAATTCCTCTACCTCTTCGCTAGCAACGGATGGCGGAGGATGATCGCTTGACTGTGTTAGAGCTGGAGGTTTCACGGCATCAACGATATGTTTACGAACCATAGCAGATGTTATGGTCAACATAGCCTTAAGACGAAAAAATGAATTGGAGTATGTAAATTTAAACAAATCGTCCAAAATGAACATTGTTTGAATGGATTACCATTTGCATATAAGGACGTTTAGGTCGAAATTTTTTTTCGCATTGTTGCTTCTCTACACGAGCTAATATTTTATGATAATCAATTAAAGCATTAATACGATTTGTATGTGGATTTTCTTGTTCAGGCCATCCTCCAGTAGCTAAACAAGGGACACAATAAGTTTAATATTTTACATGTCTTCAAATAATCAGTTATCATGATTTGCATAATAGATATTTCGGTTACACAGACCTACAGATTGATCTGGGATACCAGCATCTCTAGAAGTCCATCTACATAAGGAACAGAACAAATAATAAACTTTCTTTGGTGTTGTTTTAACATCTTTGGTATCTTCTCCTTCGGGAGGTACTACTCTTAAAGGCACATGACCAGCTCTCGTAGACAAAGCATGAAAACAGTAAGGACATTCAAAGCAGTTTGTACACCTGTTAATACATTAATTTAATAAGTGCAAAATTCATTTCCATTTGTATTAGGCAATACATTATCTGAGGATTTCAACCTACTTGTTTTTCTTAAGACGAGCCTCTGTTGGTGGAAAGATCTCCATACAATTAGGACAATAAAGAAAATCAACCTATCGTTAGAAATATTTAAAAGTTAAATATCGTTTAACTATATTAGTTAATACTGAATAATTTTTAGAATTAATATACCTCTTGACGGACACAGTAACAGCACCGAATTTTCAAGCAGTGCCTACAGAAGTAAATTTTCGGAATTGGTTTCAGAGATCCGCAGTTACAAGCGTAACGCACATAATCAGGTTGATTCAGGTATGACATGATCGAAGAGTCGGTTACCAATTGTATTTAAAAAAAATATATCAGCTGTATATGTCACTGTGACCACTTAGTCTTCCAGACTTTCTTCGACCATCTTAGACCATCTTTTAGTCACTGATCTATACTATACACACAGTTATTTATCAATGACATGCACTGTGGTGGACATAGAAAATTGTACACCATTACCCCTTCCCCTTTTTCACATGTCATTAGGTGGCGCCATCGGTGGGAAAACGCCCAAGTTTGTAGTGAAAATAGTTTCCACTGTTGCTGCTAGATGGTGCCCCAAACTAAAAAATCAATAATTACTGCTGCATTAATAATTATAATGTTTAAATAATAAATTAAAATCACATATTGTAGTGTTGTAAAAGAAATAATCGTAATAATGAAGCATTAATGAAAAAAATAAAGAACAATTTGATAAAAAAGTTTCGGTCGCGTCATCCACTAACAGATGTGGGAACTATTTTCGCTACAAACTTTTAAGCATTTTCCCACCGATGGCGCCACTGTTACTGAAATCATAGATCAGAACCATTTCTGAGAGAATTGAAAATTATAAACAAATTCTTATGTTTTCACAATAACTTCATCGTAATGCGTGGCGGTTCAACGCCACGTTATTTCATACTGAATTGATAATGTTGGGTGTGGCAACATTGACGAAACCTCGGCATTTAGGCGTTGAAAGTGGAGATTATACTTTGATACGAGTAAAAGAAATTAAGCCGAACATTGTTATTATTGTTACTTTATGAAGACTCACAATATATTTATCTTTAATTCAATCTTTGTCTATACTTTTTACCAAGATTTGCGACCAACTATATGTATCGTATAAACTATACGACACGTGTCATTCGATGCAAAAGAATCGTCCATCAAAAAGTAAAAATGAAATTTGTGCAAGTAAATCTTTGGTAACACCCAGAAAACAAAGTCATTTTGGAAGACCGCTAATTGTTGAATCGTTTGAAAAGACAAAAAAGCTCGTGGGGGCGAGGAGGTGGTGTAGTCGTCCCATGGATCGATGAATTTCGATTATCGCGTGATTCGCGCGCGCGGGGTGGGGTGGAGTGGGGGCGGGGGTGGGGTGGGGGGTTGGCAACGGTCTCCGTCCTCGTTGGAAACGCTTTTCCACTCTCGAGGATCGCGAGCACGGTGGTGCAGTCATAAAACGCGACCGAGGGATGTCGAAGGAAGCAAATCGTCGTTGAATCGTCTCGCGCGGCGAAAGAAATTGCCTAGGATCGGAGTTGGACAACCTGGAGCCTCGTCAGGGTGTGTTCGGGTCAAGATGTCGAGCGAGGAGGATCCGAGGGCTACAAGGGAGGCGAGGGAAACCACCGAGGAGGATCTGCAGATCTTTGAGACTCTGTCTATATCGTCGCCACGAAAGGTCTCTTCCGTCCGCGACAGGCGAGATTTATCACAGGGATTGAATGCACCAGCTTATCACTCTCAGTCTTTTCACAGCGCACCGAATACGTATACGTGTACCTATTTGCGCATGTGCGCATTGGTTAATCCTCCGTATTGAGTCACGTGCACTCCATTCTTGCATCGCACAGAGCTTCGCAATATTTCTTTCGTGTAGCGCACAGGGTATTCCCCTTTCGATGGTTGCCGATGAAACGTATAATTATTAGGAACGAGTATCGATTGCTGCTTGGTAGAAAATTAGTCCTCGACAATGTCCTTGGGGCGTTACTGGTCCCACTGATTCGTAATTACGGTGACTCTCGGTTTCATTGGTGAATGCATTTTTTGAATCTTTCAATTCTTCCGTTTTGTATCGGTAAAACTCATTCCAGGAGTGTTCCTATGCAATTTCACGAAGATCCCTTTTGGTCGAATTAATAAACGCGTGAACGGATTAAGTCAAGCGTCGAATTAATTGAGCGTAGCGAGGGTACGTTATCTGAGGGGAGCGCAAATTATAAAGCAATAGAATTTTAACGAGGTACAGGTGTACATTCAATTATATCGCGTCGTTAACGAGTCCCCATTATCTCCTTGTCGTTTCCTTTTTTACTTTCTTACTGTTTTTCGCATTCGAGTATTGCGTAATCGAAACCAAATACTCGCAAAGAGTTGACGTCGCGTCGTTATTGTGTCTTTCTCTTTGCGCGCCGTTACTGATGCCTACTATACGCTTTCGCGTGAATAGTAAACGTATTGACTCGCGCGCAAAGCAGGGGGCTCGGTTGCCATAGCGTTGCACTGAATCGATTCCACCTGTCGCTGCACACCTTCATCGGCGGCTTCCTTGATCATTCCCCGTCATCCTCGATTCCTACGGTCTCGAAATGTCGAATTAATTATATTTATTTGATCGTTGGTACCGCGTGATCAGTCTCGAAAGCTATGAGAATCAATGTTTTCGTCAGCCTTAAGGGATTACATAGCTTGGAGCTACATACAAATTAATTTTACATTTCTCGAAATAGGCTGGTAAGACAATCGTAAACGAGTAATTCTATAGATCACGAAAGAACGACATAAGATCAATCTCTGTATACGTCATATTACTGGATTTCAAGGAGCGTTCGTGCACGGAGGCACTCGAATAAAATCGTACGAGCCAGGACGCGAGGTCTCCAGCTCGATTTCAGTCACGTAAACTCCAGTCGCGAGCAGACGAAACTAGTTAGTTTTGCACGTTTCTGCGAGACTCGCGAGCTCGATTAGCCTGGAAATTACCTCTACTCCGCTGTTAGATTCATCGACGATCCCGAAAACGTTCGTGTTTAACACCTGGGGACGATTGGAGCGTTTTCCCGCGCGTTTCTCTCGTTGCTCACCTTCATCTTCCGACCCGGATTGCAGTGGACGATAATTTGGCGCGATTCTAAGGGGTACGTCCAGATCGGAGATAACGAAACAGTTACGGAAAATGGAAAAGGACTTTTCGATTCCTTTTAACTCGAAGAATTCAATATAACAACCTGATATATCGAATAATGTAACGAAAAGTAAAAAGTTTGATGGAATCTGTAATTGTGGGCTTTCGTATGCATTCACGTTTGCTATATATATTCACAGGAGATACTTAATCGGTGCTATAATAAAGCGAGACGTAATTGCAAGTACAAACATCCGTAGGGACGCTGGTATTGATCAATTTCCCTGTAATTCGATCCGTCGACGCTGAAGCTCCGCTGGCGTGTTTCCTGGCGAGACGCTCCCTCATTTTCGATTCCCCCGATACGTACTTTAAATTTAACTTAACGATGCTTTAATTACCGAAGCCTTTCGGCACGTGGGAAATAATTACGAGCGGCCTCCTGCAGGAGCTGCAACGAGCGTATCGATCCAAGCGGGGGTGCGAAGATAAAACCAACCGGCTGACAGAAATCGGCAAACAGTAAACAGCGAACGTGTGGTTCATCTTTTATTTTTGAACTTTTCGCCTCGATAGCTTCTATCGGCTGATTCCATCTGTATTTCGAGATGAATTGCAAATGACGCGCGTTCTTTCGCTCCAGATCTGTCAGGAGGACGCCATGACCCACGACCTGACAACCAACCTAAGAAGCGAGCTGGCAGCCCTCGAGTACAAACGTGACAGGCTTACATCCGAGGTAAACGAATCGATCGATGTCTCGACAAAGCAAATAAATAATCCCCGGTTTGATCCCTCAGCTCCAGGAGATGAAGAGCCTCGTGAGATCGCGGGATCAACGGATCGTGGAGCTGCAGGTGGAGGCTGAGCAGCTTCGCGAACAAGCTGTCAGGCAAAATGCCATCGTTTCGAGTCTAAAAAAACGTATACAGGTTGCTCCATCTCCTCGTCGTTTCTTTTCGTTAATCTTAACCCTTCGATGGCCTCGCGAGTTTTGTTCTTCGAGTAAAGTACGACGACGATTTCCATAACGTAGCCCAATCGAGGAATCGCAGATAGTTCGGAGAAACTCGTTATTAAATTTTCTTTTGACACCGCTCGTTGAGGATCTTTATCGAAACTGCGTCGTGAGCTTGAAAAGGTTAAGAATCTCCGGTTCCAAGGTTAACCTGACCCTATTCCACGCGTGTGCGTGGGTTCGTACGTGCATTGAGATGTTGTCATCCACGATAACAGGAATTGGAGGAACGCGAGAGGAATCTTTACGCGAGTCAGGGCAGAAACGAGATCACGATACAGGGCTTGCAGCGGGATCTGAAATACCACGAGGAGAGAATTCGCGAGTACGAGAAGAAGATTCGCCAGCTGGAGCAGAACCTCGCGGAGGAGATTCAACAAAAGGAACGCGCCCGTGCGAGTCTTCAGGTTAGATCTTTTGGTCATTTTTGTAAGAGAAGCTTCTCACACTGAAAGGTGTAAAATACACATTTGAAGAATTAAAGGTCACAGGTTTCTCATCCTTGCATTAAATTCTTGATGTTCGTCCAAAGGAATGCGCGAGGAAGTTGGCCCACGCATTGAACGTCGACTATTGCGATACCGCCCATCCCAGTCTCGAACTCGTGATCCATAAGGCTGAGGAGCTGGCGCAAGAAGCGAATCGTCTTCGCGCGAAAAGCACGAACGTCGAAGCCCAATTGGCTACCGTCGAGGTCGATTTCAGAAGCTGCAGAGACGCTTTGGATCGTGCTGTCGCGGAGAAGGAACAGCTTCAGCGACAAGTGTCCTCGCAGTCGATCGACTTGGACCGTTTGAGACAGGTACTCGTTTGGGAATGATTTATAAGCTGAATTACTCAACCGTAATCGGTTTTCTCGACCTGGCAGGACAAAGAGTGCCTCGAGATGCAATACAGAGTCGCGGAAAGGGAGACTAACGATCTGAGAGACAAACTGCTGAACGCCAACAGGAGCATAACCAGCGCGACTGGAAACATATCGAGCCAAGAGACAGTGATCTGCCAATTGCGAGGTGATCCTTTTAGTCTCGTATAAGTCAAAGAGCTGAGATAACATTGGCGAACGTTGGCGAACGTTGGCGAACGCTGGCACGTGTGCCTTCGGCTGCCTTGGTTCTGCTGTCTTTGGACGAATCTGCTCCTTGAATTCTTAAACCTTCCTTTCTTTCATAGAGGATTTGAAGCATCGCGAGGAAAAGATGCAGCGAATGCAAAACGAGTCGCGACACTTTCTCGAGTCCTTGGCTATACTCGTCGGTGGCCCGAACAGATACGTCGAATCTCACGAAAATGCCATCAAGGACCGCATCAGGGAGATCTTGGCCGAGTACAAGGATCAAACTATCGTATATATCATTCCTTTCGATTACTATCTGCTCCCAACGTTGCGCAGGCGTCCCAAATATTTTTTCCTTTGTTCTCAGAATATTCAGAATCTCCGAGAGAAATTGAACGTGGCGACGGAATCGACGACTCGGCAGGGCGAAATGATCGAGACCACAGTGTCGAAGATGAGAGGTCTGGAAGACGAACGATCGAATTTGGAAAGCAAGGTTCACAAACTGGACTCCGAGTTGACGAGCTGCGAGCTGTCGAGAGAGTCTTTACGCAGAGATAAGCAGACGGTAAACGGTGTTACAAATTCTTATGCTATAACGATTCTTCTCTCAAAAACTCGACGACCACAAATAATTCCATACGTAATCCTTCTTTTTATGTTACCCTCCGAAGAATTAATTTTTACGGCGTTAATATTTGGAACAATGAAATAATTATCGACCTCAAAGGCAAAGAGTAAAGATAACCTTGTTTTTAGACTCGGTTGTTTCCCTTAATGCTGGAGATTATACGAATCTTTATGACTCGAACGAACGCTTGTCTGCTGAGAGAAATTCGACATGCTGTTTGTCGATTTTAAGACGAGTCATTTTCTAACTTCAATTTTTATTAGATTCATTGGGACTTGGGACTATTCGCGTGTCTTCTTTATTTATCTTAAGCACGAATCGATTCTGCACTTTCTAATTTCTTTTCCCAGTTCATGACGTTCTTGGATCGACTTGGAAAGGTGATGCAAATGGACGAGATCTCCGAGGAGATGGGCCTGGATCTCCTAACGGAGTCGCTTTTGGTGCGAGCCGAGCAGTTGGCTCGTTTGGAGACAGACAAGCTGGTGGACAAGGTACGAAATTGGCTCTGAGATCCACTTGTCGTTGTTTTTCGTTGCTAACGTCTCGTTTGTTCTGTGCTCCTTTCCTGAAAATCGCGTTTCTCGCAGTATTCGTACCACGAGTACGTCACCTTACCGAGGATTCGACGCGAGCGGTCCTTCCATGAGCTTTCTTCTATGAAAGAAGTAAGCCTTTGGCGCCAGTAGTCGAGCTTATAGCTTTGAATCTGTGGTTAGGGAGTCGAATCGGGTTCACTGATCTTATTCGACTCGTTCAGTTATAATTTCCACCAAGACGCAATGCTCTGTCGTTCCTGTACGCATTAACGCACACTTTCACGCGATTACTCCCTCGCTTACGTCACTTGGACGGTCGCACGTTTCACTGCCGCCTACCGTAAGCGACAATTTTCCGAGAATTTCGAAGCAATGTCCCCACGCTATTCTCTCAGTCGAACTTTTTTAATTGAGCATTATCGCTGCACACCATCGTCGTTATTTTATCGATTTACGGTGTCCTCGTTATAAAATATTCGAAGATTAATTGGCATTCGTTATGAAATATTCGAAACAAAAATAACAAAGGTAACTTCGATCGTAGAAGTATAAATATATATATTGAGAGTATTATACAGTAAAATTGAAACTCTAAGAAATATAAAAAAGTAAGTCAAGTAGATGGTGACGTAGCAGCTCAAAGAGTGACATCACGTATGCGTGACCGTCCAAGTGCTAATTAGACACGCTAGTCGAGTCGTTACGCGTAAAGACAAGAACGATGGACAGGGGTTCCTTTTTTTTTTTCTCTTGTTCAGACCTCGGTGGTGTATCAACTTCAACGTCGCGTGAGGACGCTGCGGGAACAATTGCAGCGCAGGGACCTTCATCTGGATCTTCTCCGCAGGAAGCTCTCGCTTCAAGAAGATAGCGTCAGAATGAAGTCGTTGCTGCAGACCGAAAGGGACGAAGCGAATCTTCGGTACTTCTTCCTTTATTCGAATTTTAATCCCGTAATGTCTGTCTACTATCTAACATTAAATAGATTACAAATCTCTCTAACCTCCTAGCTTCGAATAAGCTACACATTTGCTAGTTTCAGTTTCTATCCAATCGTTCCTTCTAACGAATAAAACTGATGTCTGTTCGAAGGGCGAAGAAGCTATCGAAGCAGATCGATCGCTTGCAAGTTCAATTCGCCGAGGAGAAGTCGCGAAACCGCGAACTGAGCTCGCAGCTGACGGAAGCAGCGGATTACAAGGGGCGTAGCGTTTTTCATTCGTTTGGTCGTTGAATCGACGTCCACGGTCCGTGGTTCCACTGTTCGATTATAAAGGATTGTTTCCCCGAAAACAGATAGCCGCTCTGGAGCGCAGCCGAAAGATCGAAGAGCTCCAGAAGCGTCTGGTGGAAAGCGAGATGCTGAGGACGCGATGCAACCGAAAGCTGGCCATGCTGAAAGAGCAGATGAGAAGCGCCACGGAGACAGCCGAGCAGGAGAGGTCCATAAACGATCATTCGTTGCAGCTCCTACGAGGCGAGCTCGCGCAGGTCAAGCAGAACCTCTCCGACCTCACCAAAAGGGAATCTCAAGTATGCATTTTTGACGATACCAGTGACGTTCATTGTCGTTCCGACAGGAAACGGAATTTTAATGAGTCGATCATTTTTGCATCTCTATCCCAAGAATTTTTATAATAGTACAGTATGCAATACTTCGCATGAAATTAGAGGAGGTTCAATCATTTTTCTATTTTCACAGAGTACAAGCTAAGACTCAAAAGCTTCTAACAATTTTTATGGAACTTTCTCTCACGAAGGAATTTTTCATTCCTGTAACTACGTACGTGGATTCCTTTTTTAATTAAGAAGTGAACACATACTATCACCTCTTCCTTGCATCACGTTCTGAATGAAAACTCGCCGCTCCAGGGCGAATAAAGACAAATGGGAGGTTAGTCATCCAACAGCGATCGCCTCGAGTCTTTGATCTCTCATTAAGGATGCGCATATTTCACTTACGCGTTCGCGTTCCACGACACGACACAGCCATCGAGAGCTAGAGGCCAACGGGCTCGTTAGTTCATTGAAACAATCCCAATGGTTCTCGTTGACACCCAATCGCGTAATAGCCCTCTCGGCGACGAGAGCTCGCCGTGCCAGTTCGTCAAACGATTTCAAGTGTTTTTTTCCATTGAGAATCGCGTTTAATACGCGATCTCGATCCTTGCAGCTTGTCAGACGCGGCGGCGGATCGTTTATCCAACGATTGATCGTATTTCCATCACGAGGATTCCGATAAGATTCCAGTATATCGTAATCAATACGAAATTAGGGAGGGTTTAAGTCATCGTTCTTTTATTTTCATAATTGATCATAGTATAGTAGCACGGGACTGACGTATACCGTTTAACGCGTATGTTGTTAAACGTCACACATGCGTGACGTGACGATGCTCGTTAGAGACCAACGCCACGTGTGCGTGACAACGATGATTTACCATTTTATGTCCATTCGAGCAAATGAAGTATGAACTGTGGAGCAGTGTCGCGTTATGTCCGACACATCGGTCAGAATGTTCGGTTAGTCTACTAAATATAATCGTTCTCGACGTTGATGGGAACGCTACGTTAAAATTCGAGTATAAAAATTACTCAAAATTACTCAATTATTAACAATCTTTCTCGCTCGTGATGCAAGTGGCAACACTCACTACGAATGAAACGTGACGTTAACAGGCTGTTGCTACCCACCCATTTCATCCCCTTACAGCATTTTTCACCATATAACGTGACATGAATTTCGGCCGTTTGAAAATAAAAAGATTTTCAATCTTAAAAAAAATTGTGACACGCGGAGAAAAGGGCCTCGCAGCAGTTGCGCGACAGCCAGCGATACACGGTTACAACTGGCAAATCGTTAATTTCCTGTTTCAGCTGCAAAGCTTCCGTGTCTCCGTGGTGAAATTATTGTCGGAGCCAATCTGCACGCCCGATTACGAAATCATTTCGCGGCTACAGAAAATGGTAGCGGCGCATCGCGATTTCACGATGCTTTCGCGCAGATACGACGAGCCCTTGGACACCAGTCCCTCCAGATGCACCAGGTAACAACCTTCGAGTTGCGTATCTCCTCTGTCTAACACCAATGACAATTCCATTTAGATATTACAAATATATTCATTTTATAAGATTAACCGTTAGCACGTATTTTACGTTTACTAGAATTTAATAGGAAACATTCTGAGGAAATTATTCTCAGATAGAATTTACGTTGCTTGCAAATGCTTGGAGAGTTTCAAGAAATTAGAACGACAACGCTAGTAGATTTGTTGATCAGCATACGTGCTTGCAACATGACAGACAGGAATGCAGATTTATGTAGGAAATAACATATGGCGAAGAATACTTGCTAGAGGTACTCTTGATTTAACGAGAGTCCTCAAAGATTTGACTTCAATTTTGAAAGTCTGATAACGATCGCTAAGAGATGCACGGGAGCTATTGATAAGGTTGTTCAAGCTTTTACGAATTAAATGATAAGTCACTAAATCGATTCACACATTAAATGATAAGTCACTAAATTGATTAACACATTAAATGATAAGTCACTAAATTGATTAACACATTAAATGATAAGTCACTAGTCATTCGATCGATTCAGAAATTTAACATCGTACATCGTTCAGCAGCAAACGATCTCGAGCACGTTCACGAGGATTGACAACTGTTATTGTTGCAGCGTGCATCCAGTGCACCCTCCCAGGTCACCAGGGTCACGATGCACCCGCTACGAGGACAGTGGTTTCGCGGATCCACCGGATCTCCACGACATCGAGGACGATTACAACAAACGACCCATCCGCAGCAGCCTTCTTCCGTGACATCGGCCAAGGTTTAAATTCGAAACACATAAATGAATTGGGAGCACCATAAATCTGGTAAACCGTCGCGTTTACCTTTGGTAAACGCGCCATCTTTACCTCGAGCGACCAAATATTCGAACAGAGGACTTGTAAATATGTATCGAGGAGTATTAAAAATTCAGGAAACAAGAAAAAAGGCTCTCCAGCCGAGAATGTTTAGACCTCCCACTCAAAGACTGATTATGTGATATCTGATCGAGTTGTGTACATGTTTCGACAATCGACGCCGAATTTGTAGATTGATAAGGGAAGATCTATCGACTAGGCAAAAACTAAAATAAGATGATTCATTGATCGATAAGAATAACGGGAAGTCCATTTAGGAATAAATCAAGCGTGAAAAAGTATCGAAAGGAATGGTTCATAGGGCACGTCTATGCTTCCGGAATTCTAATGGAGAATTTCTTGGAGCAAAGAAGCTTCCAAAGAAGAATTCCAAAGACGTTGTTTCCTTGGAATAATTATTGTTTGATCCTCCTTAATTCTAAGAATTTCGTACAAAACGATACGATAATTTATTTTGACCCAACGAACCTTGGCACGAACTGTCCCGTCTAGAAACGCGAATTGTTCACGACCAATTGACGCATTGTTTCGCCGTTTAGGCTCGAGCCCGTTCCTCCTCTTGCACGCGGTGCTCGCAGTGTTTCGAAGCCCCACTTCCGCCGACACAGTTCCAATTTGCATGGCCTCTGCTCGTCTACCAGCGATCAAAAGCAGTGGCAAATGGATGGGCTGTAACGGTACACGTTCGTATGCTGATCGATATTCTCGATCGTTGCACGCGTTGTATCTTAATTGCTTGTCGGCTGTTAAAAAACGTGGCTGACGAACGTTAAAACAAAAATGTTGACCGTGAAATTACGTCTGGCTCTGTTTTTATCGCGGCACATCGTTTTGGGTTACTGTAGGCTTGGGATCGTGGCGACCTGAGGGACAGGTAGGTGTAGCTAGAAATAGAATCAAAGATATGATACTAAATTTTAATGTATGACTCAAACAAGTAGATTTAATACTTCTTCCTCATTTTTCGTCTACTACATATTGCGCGTACAACATAAAAACTCATTCATGATCGCGCTTGGCATTGTTTCCATCTCAAGTGTAGCATGTTATCAATTAAATAATCTTACAACGATGTGTTAACATAATCTTACTCTACAGTGTTAACATTTTTTTACTTGGTATCTGCGCTATCGTCGGACACTGGACGTTGATAACGTCGAGGCTCGCTTCTGACAACCTGATAGATAACATTGCACAGTAGTAACCAACTAAATGAAGAACGTCGTGACCTGGGGGTGTCAATGAAACGGGGTTCATCGTGAATTCGTTTCGCCTCTCAGCCCTCGGCTCGTAATATTACTGTCCATTTATCGTAGAGAAGCTTGTGCATTTAAAGAGATTGTTGAATTATATTGTATATTTCGACCATATTTCTACCCAATTTTCCAACAGTTTTAGGAGGATGGTAGCGCGACGACGGTTCTTACATCATAACCGTCGTTGCGTACGCAGCTTGGGTACGTAGAACGTAGGCGGCAGTATCGGTGTAGAGTGGAACAACCGCATTCCAGGATGCAGACGGCAGAACGAGCCTGAAGAAGCGGGGTATCCGAGGAGTCGCGGAAACGTTAGAGTAGGGGAACGCAGTCAGGTATCCCGTCGAGCTTTGGACGCTCGCACACAGGCAAACTATCGCTACGTGGCCAAAATGAATATTTTCTATTCCGAGATAAATGGTCGAAAATAATTCATATTAAACACACGTATGATTTACTAACACTAATAGTTTTGGCCAGAGTGCAATATTACCACGCTTCATCCAGGGTCTGCTAGTTGAACTCATCGGTAGGACTATGTAGCATCCTAGCAACTACTGTTTCAGATATGACGCTATCGATCATTTGAAACGTCTATCCGTACTAAGTATGGAGCAATGAATTATCGAGAAATTGGAGACCATTCAACAAATCAGTAATAGCAACACGTCCGAGGCAGGATCTATTAGATGCCTAGGGCTAGATGATGAGTTCAACTGACAGATCCAGGACAGAATGCAATAGTATTGGTCTCTGGGCCAAAAACATAGTCTATTACACGAGACAGTGTATTGTTCGATACACGGAAAGCTTAAATATATGTAGACGCCTCTAAAAAACAAATCGCATCTCTGAGAGGCCATCACAAGCTGTGAATCCAATTTTCACTCGACTTAATTTGTGGCTACAATCAGTGCAGAGGTACCATTAACAACAAGATCTGCTAATCTACTCTCAACGATAATGCATGACATGTCAGGGGATGGGTTACTCGAGGACTCATAGTCCTGTCGAGTCAACCGAACTTTCAAGAACACTTTTCCCGAGAGCAGATGTACAAACGATAGGAACAGCGTAGGCAGAGCTGCCCTTGAAGGTTCGGTTGACTTGACAAGGACCATAGTATCTCCGCCGAGTCGCTCCGTCCAAGTGGGTTGCGTTCGGAAGAGCTTGAGAAGCACTGTCGTTGAATGGTTAAGAACCGTAAGTAACCATTGCTTCTTCCAGACGGAACGCGACCCAGACGGGCCATTTGAATACAGCGCGTTTCATCTACGTAGCTCGAAGAGTCGAGTAGCCGAGGATGTATCCATGTAGGATAGTTGACATTTCTCGAACCTATGAAAGATTTGGTTCGAGATGAAGCAAAGGTGGCGCTAGCTAGTTGGCTTTAACCTTGACATTGCTGAAAGCTTTGAAATTATCTCGAAGAGCAAGCCTTGAACCTCAAACGCAAACTATTCTTGCTCTACAACCTACAGCGAATCTCCTCTTCGTTATCTGAGAGCCTAGAGCTTTGGATCACTTTTGCTCGACTTATTCTTGTCTAACAATCGCTTCGTGGCTCGTGCACCTATCCTCGAAGATCTTTGCATTTTCGTTTAGATCTCAAGCCCCCAGCATCTCCGCTGGCAATTTTGGCGACGTTGCACGGCGAATTGCAAGCTAATGTTCGTCCTGCGCCGTTGGTCGACCAAGAAAGTACTGCACCGGTTCGAAGATGGAAGAAACGAAAAGAGAAAAACGATGGTGAGATCGTGGCCAGAGGGCGAAGAGAGGTTGGGAGACTGGAATAAGGATAAAACGATCGAACGGCGAGTCTGGTCTGGTCCTGAGAAAATAGAAGCAAACGCCACGAAGAGGAGGAGTGGCGGCGAGGACACGGAGGAAAGGAAGAGTGGAAGAAAGAAAGGGGAAACGAAAGAGGGACGGTTGAAGGGAGTTTGCTCGACGTCGAAGTAAGGTTCTGGTTTTACGGCATCTTTTGCGCGAGCGGAAGATGCGCCTTTTGCGGCGCCCTTCGCGACGGAAAAAGACGCGACTGGATCGGATCTTGTTAGCCCTGAACTTGACCAACCGGCTACCACTCTTCCTCTGCGTGAGCGCGAATGTAAACCAGTCAGCTTTGGCCTTCTCGTGAACTGTCTCGCGAGCCAGGGTTGCGTTTGCTTCTCGACACGTTACGAGGGTTAGGTTTAAGTTTTGCTGCCATTTAAAATGCCTTCGCTATTCTAAATATACGGGTTTAGGTCAGTTTCGAAGATGACGAAGAGTCCATGTGTGAAGGTAAGAACATGGACAGTCTTCCTTGGACAGAGTAGAAAACTTGATGAATAATGGACTTCCGAATCAGAGGACTTCCTTGTTTGGTATTTGCGGAGGAGTTGCGAGACGGTTTGGTACAATCGAGCTGTAATTGTTCAAAGGCTGTGTCGCTCAGGAGAAATGTTTACCTGGTCTGGAAGAGTACCGTGCTAGCAATGTGGAGAACATATAGAACTCCAGTGCAAGATCTACCAACTGTCACTAAATAGTACCAAAGTGCTTCAACGTAAAATTTCGAAAGTACATTTATACTACAATACACTGGAATACGACGTAAATACGCGTCCATACTGGCCAAAGGGTTAGTGATCAACGCGGAGACCGTTTTCAAGCAGCAATATGCAAACTCTTGGGTACTTGGATACCCTAGGCACTGCGTGAAAGTTTCACGTATTGACACAAGGTTTAACGCCACCGACTGGATCTTTGACCCTCGTTCGCGGCGCGCACCTTTTCATGTTAATGAATTTCAATGGTCGGCAAACGACGGGTTTCTTGTAACGCGGCACGTCTGGAGTGAAAGTCGGGGGAGCAGACGGTAGGGGGACGCTGGTGGTATTTCGTTTTGTAATTTTAATGGGAGATTGAATCTCGTTGGCCCTGAACTTGGCAGTCAGAGTGCACTGTGCACCTTCGTTCGCATAATCCAAACCGCAGATGAGTCACGCTTTGCATTTCGCCGCGTCTCGTCGCTCGCCCTATCTTCCTTATTCTTTCCATCCACGGGAATCCTAAATAACTATAGCACTTTATTTATTATTATCATATGGGTGATAGAGTGCCAAGTACCTAGGCACAATTCGCGTTTGCCACGAGTTCCGTTATCCGCTCGCGAACAGCGAGCTTGGGCGATTTTACACCTGCGCGAAGTCAACGTCGAAGTCACCTGTGACTGGCCCATTAAAGTGTGCCAGACGATTGGGAAGGAAGGTCGCAACGAATCCCGAAGCAACAATAAGCCAAGGCTTTCTCCAGTCGGTGCTTTCACCTGATTCGAAGGTTTTTGTTCAGCGAGTCCCATTTTATGGGTCAAACGTGCACCGGTCCGGCTCGAAAGGCGGATGACAAATCAACGACGAACCAGTTATGCAAATGATTAGCGATTATGATCGATCGACCTTCCGGCTGTGTCCTCTATTTTCCTCGAGATGAATGACGTGCGTGTACACGTGTTTTGAGGTGTTGAACATGAAACGTTGTACGCGGTAGTGATCTACCTCGAATGATTTGTGGTGTTCTCGAGAATTTTTGATGTTTTCAGTTTTGGTAGGGATAGGTTGGCAAAAAATGTTGTTTTGGAAAATGTGTCTGTTACGAAAATCGGAATAGAAATATTAAACCACGAATTAAGTAATTTGCATGATCAATATATATATTTATTATATATAAATTTGTAGCGTCCATTGCCATTATAATTCGAAGATCGGTAGAGTGTTTGTATTGCGAATTATTCATCCTTTCGCAAGATGTGACACCAATTTCTTCATTAGGCTACCCATGATACCGGGGTCAGCTTCTGCCTCCTAAACAGAAAAGCCGATTCGCGGTAACTTAACTGGCCAATTTATTATCGATACGACATGACAATGTCCCGTTTCAATTCTTTCGTATTTTTTAATTGAACAAATCGTTAGGGATGAAACTGATTTCAGATTTGCAGATTATCGAGAGCACAATATCAAGTATTTCCATATTTTCCAATGGTCCGTTTTTTACACGGATGTAAATAGAAAAATTACAATGGCTCGTGAAGTGTGCCAAGTCACATGACGACTTAAACGTAAAGCGTCTCAACTTACCGGGTCTGCCATCGGATCGGCTTCGGGCTCTGCGCTGCTGAAGGATATAAAGGCAACCATGAAAATGGCTGCGACGCAGAGCAGGAAACTAATAGCCTTCATACTTCCGGTTGCTTCGTGGTACTTTTCTGTATTGCACAATTTCTGTTTCTTGTCGAACCCAGTGGTTCGCGTCGCTATTTATATTAGAAAAAAAGTCCATAAAAAATGCTGTCGAGGTAGTGTTATCTTTTACGTATCCCCTGAAACTATAAAAACTAAAATAAAGTAAAAAGAACGAAGTTCTATTTGCTGCAGGGTCATTGCATCGAAATGTATCTAGGAAAGTGATGTACGTTCCATTTTATGGCTGAATAACGCGTATATCGATCGCTATTTGTTTTCAAGGTCTTGGGATAATAAATGATTAAAGTGTTGCGAGAAATATTCAAGTTGCCCGTTTTCTATCACCAGGATGGATTATGATTTTCGATAAGGAAGATATGATTGAGACATCCTCTATTGAACGAGGATTATTTCATCTTGTATGATTGTAATTTAATCGAAGACGTAAACACTTGTTTGGAGAAGCGAAAGACGATTCCGAGAGAAGTGATTTATCCAATTTCCGATAAATTAATAATGATATAGTTACATTTTCAATTACTGGCGTTCGAAATAATCTAAAAACGGTTTTAAAAAAAAATGCAATACGTGAAATATCGTTATCGCTGTTGTTGCATTCAACTATATATCAAGATTTTATCGATGCACTATCAGTTATCACGACTTTGATTAAAACTCGCCGATAGAAAAATTGCATGCAGTATCTACTACCGAAAATATATAGTACGTCGCAGAATATCTAGGAATCCTCGAGGTTATTTCAGGGATATTTGTTCGTTACCACTGTTACGATAGCGTGGATATTACTATCTGCAGATATCTGAAGATTACCTAGAACCTGTTCTTAGGAGTTTACTTATCATTCTCTTTTTGAGAATGAACGCTGTGAGAAGATTTTCTATTCTGATTCAACGAAAAGGAATTTGAAAAACGTTTAAAGCAGACGTGGGCACCACTAGCGGCTCAGCACACGGCGAGCACGTCTACTAGTGAAGCCACTAGTTCAAAGCAATACTTTATTGTTCGGTCAGCCTTTATTTACTAAGTTTACTTACCTTTGTTCGTTGAATCGAAAATTGTTGTTCTAAGTGAAGAGTATTATATCTGAGTAGAAAATGAAGAGGTAAAGTGTATAGTTACTATAAAATATCCTTTAATAACGGACATTTATTGATGCAACATTCGAGTCTCGGTTGCATGTATCTATCTGTGAGACATACCTTATCGCGATTGCAATATTTTTCATTTCAAATGGAAAAAGAAAGAAAGAGGCGTCCACGTTCTATTGTTCAAATTCTCGGTAGAAAACGTTTGTTCGGTTCCTTTGACGATCTCCGCGTTTTCTAAATAAAAAAATTGCAATCGTAACGATGACTTCTCGTAATGATCATTTACCAGAAATAGAGTCACACGTGTGCGTTTTCTTACAGGCAACGTGATTGAATACGTCATATCGTTGCATAGATATGATTGTGAAAATATTGATATCGAGCCAAGATATTGGGTATATCTTTATTTAGACGTCACAAGCTATTTATTTGTTATTGCAATGTGCAAACGGTACTACCGTTTCTTTTTTGATCTTGGCAATATTATTTTTGTTATAAAATATTTGTACAACGTCCAGCAAACTTCAATTTTGAAACAAATATTTCGACGACATCCCGCGAGCAACAGTTCTGGAAAAAATATTTTCATGGCGCCCCGTGAACTTTCGGTTTCGACAAAAATACGTATTTCTGTAATGTTCAGCGTGTAGGAAAGTAAAATATAATACCTGGGAAGATTACTCGACAAACTTTATCGATCTGATTTTATTTAACTGTTTATCTGATCGGATGTCACATTTGAAAGATAACGATGTTGGCGGTGATCTCATGTAATATACGATCGAACTATGAAAACTAACGCGAAACCGTTCGTGGGAATACAAGACGCTAATATGCAATTTTTGTTTGTTTCCGTTATTGCAAAAATACGGTATTTTATAAACTCTGCCGTTTATAAATGCTTCTCAAAAGAACATGCTTTCCTTCGAATAACGAGCGGAAGGAAAGACAATCAGGAACCACAATGGAAACATTGTCGAGGAGAACCTTGATGGCACTTTTGGCCTTTCGTGTTTCGTTGAACAGACGTTCCTTGACCCTCCTTAATGGTTTCGGTGTCAAGGTAACAATTCGCAATTGAACTCGTTTCTCGAGGACTCGAGGACTCAAATAGAGTTAAATAAAAATAAGGTTCAGAATATTTTTTTGACGATACACCCACAAAGTCCCGAATTGAAGTATATGCAGAGCAAACGTGTATTCTGTATTGTCCACCTGTGAAAAAGAGCGTCGTAGGCATCTGAAGGTCATTCATTTTTCTCAACTGTAATAGTCTTTTATCGACTTTTTGATAGGGATTTGTAGGAATTAAGAATCGAGACTAGTAAAAAGCACTTAAGACCAGATACATTTCCAAACCAGTATAATGCTACAACATTTTATTCGTGAAAGTTAATAAGTTTATATTCGTTAGTGCATAATGTTGCATATAGTATTACAGATATAAATGTGAAATCCTTTTGCGATATCTATTTTCAATCCTAGCTGCCTAGAAGGGATTGCAACACTTTTGGATCTATCGGTTCGGGATCCCGAAAGGAAATATTTTATTGGAAAATTGTAACTGAAACCATTTTTATCAAAAAATTCAAGTAAGTTGGATTACGCTGTGACATTACCGCATCAGCCACAGGATTGGCCCCGGAGTAAGAAATTAGGCCAATCATCAGAGAGATCGCTGCACCGAGCAAAAATCTTACTGCTTTCATATTCAGGCTTTTCTGTCCTCTGTTCAACACAAGTTCAACTACTGCAATGCTATTTACACTAACGGAGGAACATCAAACTAATCACTCTAACTACGCAGTTTTTCAAGTTATCGAAAGAACTGATAAAAAAAAAAAAAAAAAAATAAGCATCGCACGATTGAATATGCAATTGTATAATCACTATGATCGTAAAAAATACTGAAATTCCACGAGTAATAAAAACAAGACTTCGTACATTTAGATCCTCATAAAAAAATGGAATATTTTTTGTGAAGCTAATACGTTAAATGAAACACACTCGAGTAAAGTTCTCATATACAAATAAAATGAGTGTGCCAAGTATCGATTGAAACTCCTTGTTGTCCCAAAAACAGAACTAAAGCAACTCAAGGTTCGTTTTCATTGGCATGTTCTTCTTTCATCTAAAATTCCTTTCTAAATAAAATTACAACGCTGCATATTGATTCACATTTACACTATCCGGCAGATGTCACGATATTAAGTTTACTATTTGTCATTACACTGCATTCATTGCTAATAAACATGTATCGCGCCAGTCACGTTCACGACACAACCGTATCTCGTCTTTCTCACATTAAACAAGAAATCGTAAGTTTCGAAACTGATTACTTTAATGCCCGTCCACGAGTATAAATAGCATCGCACTGGTCGACTTTTTAAACATAGAAAAGAGAACGCAAACATGCAAGCCGCAAGATTTTTGCTTTGCGCAGCGATCACCGCGATGATTGCATTCGCTTCTATCGCAGTTGCATCGCCTGTAGCCGATCCATTGGCAGATGCGGTAACATAGAGCTTTACTTTCGCTGGGCCGACCTGCTTGAATCTTTTTCCAACCAATGTATCTTAGGTCATAATTCAAACGAATCGCTTCTGTGCAGAACCCGGAAGCAGCTCCTCCACTGATACCTCGTATAGGCTAATGACGCTTGAAACGAATGTGACGGGTATATCTGTGGAATAATACGTACACGAACTTATGAATATAATAAAAAATAAAATTTATTAACGGTTTACTTTTGTTTTCATTGCTTATTGCATTTAATAGCATATAGTGGTTATGTCAGAAGCTGTGCATGCGACATTTCTTTATGGGTTTGAGTTACACTCAGGTTCTTGCAGGCACTACGACTCAAAAGTGCTTGCAACACAACTGATTATCCCGTGATAGTCTTGACAAGTGCTCCTAGTGTGGACATCCATCCAGGTTCAGGTACTGCGTCCTAAAACAGAAAGAAAGTTCGTGTTAAGAAAGTGAAAAACAGAATAGGATAATTGTACGATAATTATGCAGAGCGTAGATCACACTAACTTAACAACCGTTAAGTTGTTCGAATAAACAAAAGAAATGATTTGAAAAATTAGAAGAAACGTTTCTCGACTTACCGGGCTTGCCAAAGAAAAAAAATCATTGCTAGTAAAAATCGTACAGACTCTATATTTCTGGTCACACCTTGTCACTTTAATCTTGGTTATAAAAATTTCTGCTGCACTATCGAAAACACTTGTCGCACAGTTATTTATATCGGGCAAAATCAACTAAAATTGTTGTCGAGACAATATTATTTGTATGCATTCATATTAAACTATCAAAGAGATACTCGATGATCGCGTCGAATGTAAATACAATGTCTCTTCGCCGAACGATTGCAAAATTTATGATAAACAATGGCATTATAACGCTTACGGGTATTAGAACTTCCTTTGTTGTAAAGATAATACTTTGAACCATAATCTACGAGCGTTATAGTCGCCTCAGTTTATTGTGCAATAAAGTCTACCTTCGAGACTTTCGGCTGAAACGGTCGGCGAAACAGTTTCTTTCGAAATAAAAAAAAAAGGCGTAACTGCGAAAAAACTATTATTCCTACGATGCTTCTATAGAATACAGATATAAATCCATCGTGTTCATAGATATCGATGATTATAATAAAATGGTATACAACGTATAGACGTGGAGTATTAGCGATTAAAATTTATAAAACTATTTTGATTTCTTCCGTTTTGCTTTCGTTTAATTTCCTTTCTTCTTGCAAGGTGTAACCCAACAGTCTTGAATTTCCAAAGTTTGTCAAAGGATGTAGCGGAGGGAACAAGGAACAAGAATCATGAGACGAAACGAAAAATTTGCATTATCAATTTCTGTTTATTTTAAATTCTATACATACATTTTAGCCAAGATTGGCCAAGTGGGGAAGAAGTGTCGATAGTAATCCGAGGATTACTGGATCAGCTTCAGGATCCTGAAAAAGAAATATCGCTTATGAAGCATGGTGAATTGGTCATCGAACGACGTTCGATATTACACGTTACAAAATATTATCGTAACATTATCCACAGTTGAAAGTTTCCTTGCTTGATGAAGATCGACAAGACGATTTCATATGTACTGTACAATCATTGGTTTATCCAGAGCATAGATTTGATGAGAAGATGGGTCAGTCAAGTTTTCTCAGCAAATATTGCCTCTGAAGCGTTGAATCGCTTGGACAGTTTATTATCAGATGGAATAGAGTAGAAAAGATGCAGAAAGAAACTTTTGAAAATTCAGAAGCAAAGTATACCGACTTACCGGGCTTGCCATCGGGTCAGCTTCGGGTTCTGCGTTGCCTAAAGAGATAAAAGCAATCATAAAAACGACCACCATACTGAGCAAGAATTTTATACCCTCCATTTTTTCGGTTTCTCCTCGTTATGTAATTTTCAATGGAAAAATGTATGCACCTATGTAAAAAATATTTGTTGCGCAGCTATTTATACCTTGCAAAATTCGCTGAAATTATGGCCGAGACAATATTATTTTTATGCATCCATCGAAGCTGTCCTAAAGGAAACATTAAGATTAAAAGAAGTCACGAATGGATATTGTTATCTTCTCTTATCTGAATGTAAATACAGTCAAAAAGTCTTGTTTGATGGTCTCTTACTTAATATTGATATGGGTTGAATTAAAATCACGAAAGTAATTCAATTTTCATTTCTGAAAAGCAGTTTCCCTCGACTATATGTAAGATCGCGATGGACACTTCACTTTATCGTGCGATAATGCGTCTACTGATTGTATGTTTGTTTCCAAGACCTTTGTGAAACGTTAAGCACTTTATGACAAGATAGTATAACGTACAAAAGGTTTCCAGTAAATTTTGCACTATAATATTTTTCTTTGCATCGCGTTTTGGCGAAAATTGGCGAAGGAGTCAACATAACAACAGATTGAAATAACGGTCTAGTAAGTTTCTCGGTTGAACGCACCAAAAATCATGATACGTTACGGTAACGCGTATTCCTTACAACCTCGAGTATAATTTTCAGTGAAAATTGCGGCTCGCGTTGTAGGGAATCCAGTTTAATAACACTGTTAAGAATAATGTTCCACCTCTGAATCTCCTTTAAATTTGATCCCTAGAACGATTAAGGAAGGGGCCCACCAATCGCAATAGTTATTGGCGAAAGAGACAGCAGTTAGCAATTGAATTAATTGAAAATGGAAACGATGACTGCAAAATTTGTTACAAGTATCATCGTAAGAAACGTGAAAGAATGCAGTATAATCTATCGATAGCATTCGAACGGTGCAACAATATGCAACGAATGCATAGCATAAGATATAACAAGTTTCAAATAGATTAAGGCAAAAAATTGCACAATTAAATTTGTATCGATTCCATGCAATATAATTTAACGGAATTTATACCGCACAAGTGGAAGCCACCAAGCAAAATTGAATAAAAAAATTAGCACTCTCTATCTTGTTCGCATTATTTCGATAATCTAAAGATAATCATCGATGATCGATGGATAATAGATTCAATAATGATCGATACCGTCGAGGGACGGTATATTCGCCATGGTCAAACCTGCATCGTTCACTTTCGGTGTTCAAGTTCAAGGTTATCGACAAGACGATATCCTTGGGTCAAAATTCCTAACATAGAGGCGGGCTGTATGCGTTTCAATTGCAACATGAAACACGAATCATCGACGACGTATCTTCTTGATTCATGGATCGCGAAACGAGTCAAGATGATCGGTATAAACTAGAAACAGATAAAGGGGAACAACGGATCTACAATATCTTGAGTTTTTACGCACACGTTGATTGGTTTCCACCAAGGTAATGGTATTGATTGGAGGTCTCTATTGAGATAAGCTTGAAGTTTATCGTGATAAGCTCGGAAAGAGTATTTCTATTCCTCCAAGCTTCACAGCATTCGCGTATGAGCTGTTGTACTATCGACGTCAATCGAAATACATCCTCAGTGATCATGTCTCGCGGACCTTTGGTCTTCTTCGCTATCATCGCATTCGTCGCTCTACCATTAGGTAAGATACTCGTCTGAACGAATACTAAGTGAAATTAATCCTGTCGTATCACTTTCTTTCTTTGAGCTTTAGTTTGACTTGCTTATATTGACTTCAAAGGATATTATATTATGATTACCCACGAGAGTAATGCAAATAATCTTTCGTGATTGATACTAATCGAGATTTCCGCGTGTGTGCCGTGTCCTTTGGATGAGATACTCCGATGTCTCGCCAGCAGTGCAGACACCATCTTCAGTGGTCAAAAGACAACGATATTATCAGTGCGGACCTAACAAAACTTAACCTCGGTAGATAGGTTGCGGTCAAGCGACCTTCGGAGGAGGTAGCTAAAATTCTAGCAAAATGTGGCAGCTTCATATTTAATGAACACGGGTTAAACCCGGGAGCCTCAGTTAGTATCAACTATGAAGAAACGGGCCATGAAAGCCTCAAATATCTAATAGTCCTTGCAGTATCTATTCGATGGAAAGAAACTTACAAATGTTTGTCTTCAAATTAGGTGGAGCGTTGAAGTGCTATGTGTGCAATCCACGGGAGGGTCAGACTTGTAACGAAGTCACAAACAGTATGCTGGAAGAGTGTCCTACAACTCCTCCGAAACCAGAAACCACAACTCAATCCGGGTCAACTACTCCGAATTCAGAAACCACAACTCAATCCGGGTCAACTACTCCGAATTCAGAAACCACAACTCAACCCGAGTCAACTA
>NW_026534344.1:3223783-3224190 GCF_026225885.1 Hylaeus anthracinus | reverse complement strand
TCAGAAACCACAACTCAACCCGAGTCAACTACTCCGAATTCAGAAACTACAACTCAATCCGGGTCAACTACTCCGAATTCAGAAACCACAACTCAATCCGGGTCAACTACTCCGAATTCAGAAACTACAACTCAATCCGGGTCAACTACTCCGAATTCAGAAACCACAACTCAATCCGGGTCAACTACTCCGAATTCAGAAACCACAACTCAAACCGCGTCAACTACTCCGACTTCAGAAACCACAACTCAATCCGGGACAACTACTCCGAATTCAGAAACCACAACTCAATCCGGGTCAACTACTCCGAATTCAGAAACTACAACTCAATCCGGGTCAACTACTCCGAATTCAGAAACCACAACTCAAACCGCGTCAACTACTCCGACTTCAGAAACAACAACTCA
>NW_026534344.1:3108561-3223773 GCF_026225885.1 Hylaeus anthracinus | reverse complement strand
TACTCCGACTTCAGAAACAACAACTCAAACCGCGTCAACTACTCCGAATTCAGAAACCACAACTCAACCCGAGTCAACTACTCCGAATTCAGAAACCACAACTCAACCCGAGTCAACTACTCCGACTTCAGAAGCAACTATTGCAGGTGAGATTACAAGTGTATCGAACTAATCATAGGAAATTATTATAATTTGGATACTTTTTTCCGTGATCGTTTACTATACTTAACCGTGACAATGTGTACCGATTATTCGCGAAAAAATTTTCGAGTCCTTAACGGTGTGAATGATTGTGTTAGTGTACAGGATGATTCTAACTATATATAACTATTTACAAGAGTGTCGTGAAAGTATTCATATTCCATCAAATATTAACTCCAGATTGTTGGTTTTTTTTAGATAAAGGTTACGAAATTTTCTCGTCGATAAAAATGCAATTTTGTGTTGATTAAGCAATTAATCAATAATTAAACAGAATGTTTGATTTATGCGACACCCTGCATAGCGTCCAAGCAATTTTTATTACGACATTTTTACATAAATTAATCTTCTATGCGTACCTTTTACAGGTCTAAAAATCCGTAGAAGCGTACTCAACTATTTCGCGCAAATAGATACATTGCAGGACGGAACGAAAGTCTACTGCTTCAAAAAAAGCGAAGGTAACTTATGTTGTATTGTATATAATTCTCTTAACTCTTCTCTGGAATTGTCGTTTCATCGGATTCGAACATTCGTTCTACCGAGAAAATTCGTTCGATTGACGGATAACCCAATTATTCAGTTTTGGAACCCTAAGAATCGATCGATATTTTAAATCTTTTAAAGAGTTACTTATACATATACAGTCACTTGCAAATAAATTGTTGTTTTAATGTTTATCAGGCAAATAAACATGGAATTTGCTCTCTCTCTCTAAATAAAATCATCCAGTATACTCGAAATCTTTGCTTTGTTCTACAGGCAACACCACAACCAGAGGATGCACGTTTAATCAACACTTATGCGGAGAAAACAATAAAGATTGCAAAATTTGTGACTCGGATCAATGCAATTCGGCAACGTCGACGGCTGTCTATGTGTCCATGGTGGTGTCTTTGTTAGTTGTTTTATTCGTCGCGAAATAGAAATGATGAATTTATTTATTATCAGGGAGGTTCTAATGTGAACCAGATAACATTCTGCCAAAAAACACCGTCAATTTCATTTCTTCGCGGCAAACGAGTACTATTATACGAAATTTTCTCTGCCATGTTACAGCAATGTAATACGGAATGTTAAACGTAACGCGATAATTGGACTCAAGCAGTGCTATATTAATGTTATGCAATTAAATTATTGGGTAGTGTCAAACGAGTAGCCCGTTACGTAGATTTAAAAAATTAGAAAAATGATGTAATCAACTTAGGCACGATAAGGTAAAACCCATGTGATATATAAGGTGATATATTTATATGTTGTGTCCCTTTTTGGCGAGATTCCTTCATCAGAACAATAAAAAATGTAATTTAACATTAACTAAATAATTTCATTTAACGAAGTTCGTTTGATTGAACGATTTGCTAGAATAATTACCGATAAAATGGGCTTTTGGAATAGGAAATAGCAGATGCACGTTTAAACATGCAAGACATACAATTTTTAACGTTATTTTAAGTTAACTAGTTTACCAAATTTTTCGATATAAAATAAGCAAAACAGTTGGCCTTTGATTCCACTGGATTTTAAAATTATTGGTGGGAATATAAGACCATTGAAAGGGAGAAAATTTGTCGCATTCCGAACTAGCGAATATCGGGAAAGTCCAACGATATTGTCAACTTTTTCTCAGTTATCGGCGAACGGTGAAGCAACCATCTGCGATTACAGTCGGACATTGCACCCAGCGATAGAAATAAAATCGATCGTAAACGAAAGTCTATTCGGAACGGTTAATTAGCTGTTAGGCGAGTGGCTGTAACAACGAGCTAGTTGGACGTTAGGGTAACGAACTCGATGCATGTATTTACGTTCCGGCCATTATCCGTCCAAGCTTCGAGATGTGAAATGCTTCTCGCGCGAGTGCAACGCTTCGTTATTCCTGGTTTTTAAACAAAATTACCATTCGCCACGATACGTCGTCGCCGAGGAGATCTCTTTTCACTTTCTTGTTATTACAGTTGTTTCCATATTAACGTCTCACACGATTTTCCAACCATCCTCCAGACGAAAGTGCATACTGACTCGCACGATGCATTCTCGCTTCGTCTTCTTGCGTGCTATGCAAAGTTCTTACAGACGACGAGCAAAATCAAATACAAATCAAAATCAAATACAATCAAAGTTGCGATATGATAGCGAGAAAAATCTCAAATCATCGTCTTCTAATAAAAAAGGAGAATCACTTACAATCGCATATCAACAAGTGTTAATTATGACGTGAACAGTTATTCCTTCATTTCAAATTTCTCCGAAAAATATTAATTATTGAAATGTTATGTAACATTTGTCGCCTCGAAGGCAAAGTGTTAAAAAGGATCGCTCCCCCTGTATAGAGGCACGTTAACATTGCCCTCCACCCTATGCGGGATCCGAGAGTACGTGGGTGGACGAAAAGAACGTGAAACGAGTAATGCACGGACGCGTTAATTACGCGGGAAGGTGGACGAAGGAACGATGCGCAATTGCGGGCGAATCCGGGGCATGCTTGCGCATCGCGCGCGCCTCCTCTTCGAGCTAGCTGGACATGAGCACCAGCATTCGCTGGAGCTGCGACAAGCGTCCCCGCGAGGTGTTTCAGTAAACTCCTCAGTCTACCGTCACCCTTCGTGCGCGTCGGATCGTAACGACGCTCGGTATCGCGCCCAGAGCTGCTGTGCGTCGCTTCGCTTGCTCCAATCATCGTCGTCAACAATCAATTGGAAAACGTGAATCGACGACAAGGACACCTGTCGTTATCGATAAGCAAACAACGAAGTAAGACTCTCGATCGCGTACGCGTCGATCCGTTATCGATATCGAGCTCACGCGCTCTCATCATGCTCGTCGATCGCGGTCTCTGAACGCCAGCGTTGAACCGTGACATTGGATACCGAGAAAACATCGCAGATTTCAGGCAAAACGTGAGTACCTATGTAATTCGGTTTACTGAGGATGAAGCGTACGGGGCTGAATCAAGGCACAGGCAATCAGGGACAAGTAGTAGCCCAAATTTAGAATTTATCCGATGATCTAGAATCGTGTGTCTTGATAGCTGGAATTATATCTCTGTGTGTCGCGTTGGATTTTATTTTATAGTTTACGTTCTAATTGTTACTCAGTCACTGATGGGTGTGTAGGTGTTTGTTTTTGGTTCGTTGTTTAATGAGTTGATTTAGATAAGGATCTACAGATAAGAGTCTACAGAAATGAAAACATGGAACAACGGATCTACTTCTTTATTTTATATTGTTGAAGTAGTAGCACAAATCGACTTTTAACAATAACCAATGCGATTGGAGAGAGAGAAGTTTCTCCAACACAAAATGTCTATAGAATATATACATAGATCCACGATGGCACGTGAATGACTAAACAGACTTGCTCTCGTAGCATTGGAAAAGATGTTTTAGAGACAATCGTTTCCAAGGAATTACTCTTGCTTTCGTCAAAGCTGTTAGCTTTGTAAAAGTAAACTTTCGTTCTTTTCTTCCTGAAAATAATGCATGTCCTGTAGCACCTGTAGCTCAGCAGTCTACGAAATTTCACTCGATTCTTACTTAACGTGTTGAATCACTGCAGGTATAAGCTCTTTTTATGAAACATCAAACGTTTCGTCGTGGGAGTCTTTCGACTCGAAGGGCGTCGCAGGGAAAGGGTTAACGAGGATCCCTTGTCGAACACCTTTGGACTGGACATCCGCCCGCATCGCGCAGAGAAAGTAGCGTCAACCAGCGTTGCGTGGGACGCCGGCATACGATTCGTGACGCAAGCAAACGCCGTGAAAAACCAAGCAGGCGTGCGCGGTGCTCGCCAACGCGGTACGAAGCGTATATGCCTCGTATATCGTGTTTCGTTCCGTGTATGCCGTGTTTCGTTTAACCTTCGTTACGTGTCTGCTCCGAACCCCCGTAATTTGTTCGCCACTTTCATCGAAATTCATGAAACGCAAGTGAAAACTCTACGGGCTCGTTTACCTCGTGCCGATGAGTACGAAGGTCCAGCACTATGTGGCTTATGTTGCGTCGTCAAGAGACACCATGCGGGGGGAAATGTTTCAAAAACTTGCATACGCGTGGGAGGAATGAAATTGGATCGATGGAGATGTTCACTGGTGGTGGGGCGTCTAAGGAGATTGAATTCTATCATAAAGCATTGCAGAAGGTATTTTAAAGGGTTGATTGTGATCGATCGCTTGAGTTATGTTCTGAAAGGTATAGAAAATACGAAAATATTTGACAAAAATATGGAACCTTTTTTTTAGGATAGATTCTTCGTGTAAAAAGGGATCGAAAAGTCCTTTATCATTTTGTAATGTGAAGCCTCCGTACCTAGATATCAGTAATTAAAGCTTACCGCTTAAGTTCAAGCTACTTTCGGGGGGCGCCATTTTTATCTCGGTCAGCTGATTGCGCAGTTGCGCATGCGGGGACTTATGTACGTGCACGTACAATTTCGACTGCTCGCATCTTCGTAACGAAGCCTCGAGGTGAACAATGAAAAAAGGACATTTTGATTCGTATTGGGGCGCAGAAACGATGCAAGGCAAGTCTATTAGGATCGAGGGAGATGGAAACCGTTTCCCCGCCGTTGTAAAAACACACGAAGCAAAGATGCTCGCTCACCAGGACGAATCACGGTTTAACGAACGCTTTGTTGTCCTCGTTAGGAGGAAACTAAGTGGATGCTGATTCGCGTCTCTGAGGAGCTCAGCGGCGCGGAAATCTTCGATTTCAGCGAGTTCGTGGCTCTGCGAGGGGGAGTCAAAGGCTGGAACTAATTCGGAGGATAGCGGGGTTGCGCACAGGTGCCTGGAACTATCCCAGCTCGATCGAACGAGCGACCAGACACCACGGAAAACTTTCGAACTTTCGTTCAAGTACGTTAGGAAAGGGCACCGCCAACCATGAAAGTTGTTCCCCGACCAAAGTTTTCGAACGTCCCACGTTCGTTCGCGCCATTTCTGCGATTAAATTCTTGGCAAGGGATTACCTTCGAAAGGGTGCTCAATTTTCGAAGCGATTACATCCCTGGTCGAATAGATAGCACACCCGTGCTATTCATTAAGTTCTCCAGGACAGAATCCGACGATGAACACCGCCACTGTTAAAGCAAACGGAACGTCGCTCTCATGAATATTGAACGAAAGAGAATCAAGAGCGCGCAAACGATGCTATCTAAATATTTATTTGTCAGATAAAAGAGTCTTTAAATTGCGAACAAAAGAACATTATAACCGACGTAATCGCGCTAGTTTGAACACACACTCGCCGACCTACCGCGGGAACGATTCCGTGTTCAGATCCGGTCGCGTCTCGTTTTCCTTGACGTCCTCCCGACATCGCGTGAGAAGTCTGACATCCCGAGACACTCTCCGGACTCGCTTGGAAGTCGTGCGAACGCTTCGAGGAAAAACGTTTCCCGTGGAAAGTGATTCGCCACTTATAGAGGTCGTCAAACACGACAAATTTCGTCATTGTTTTTTTATGGTGAAAGTACACCTCTTACTTAAAGTATCAACTGACGTGTTAATATCGAAGAGGAAAGCATCGGTTCCATTTATATATCAGGCGGTGAATCGTATAACGAGAGAATTGTACGAAAGAGGAAGAAATTAAACAAACGAAAAATTATTTTCTGAAAGCAGTTTCCGTGAAAATGGATGAAGTTTGGCAACTTCGAGGGGTCGTGTCTTTCGAAGAATTTCAGGGATAACAAAATGACGACTCAAACACCCCTCCTTTTCACTGTTGTCGCATAACGGAAGCGTTGCGTGCGCGTTCGACGCGATCGACGGCCAGTATCGATTCCCCAGTAGTTGCGCGAAAATTAATTATCGTAACGGACGGCGCGTTGCACTCCGACACGCTTCGGTTGCAGGTACGATTTAATGTGCGCATGCCGCGATCAATCTCGATAAGGAAACACGCGGTTCACCAGCAAAGTATACGGATCACAGTAGCCCTCTCTTTTTTCCTTTGTTCGGTTCCTTCCAGCAGCGACCGTTTTTCGCGTTTCTCACGAACCGGAAAACGGGGCCGCGGGTTTCACTCCAGGACACTCGCAATCGCATACCCACGGTTTAAAAATTCGAACAACGTCCGTGCTCCCTGCTTTCGCGTTGCATCGGATCGTATTCTTATGTAACGAATAAAAAAAAAAATTTTAGATTTTAAACCTTCGTTGCGTCCTATCACGTTTGTGCAATATTCCGGTAAAACAACATTCCAGTAGAAAAATAATGCGGTGGACACGAATGTACTCGCACCATCGATGCCTCGATGAAACAAGAAGAAGAATTAGGAGGGATAACGATGAAACGTATTAGTAAAATTCAACCTATCACGTATGTAAATCGAAATTGTCGCAAAACGATCTCCAATCGAGGAACGCGTTCGCCTGACAGAGGAGCGTTGCGTTTTCGTGCACTACCGTTGCTGTAATTTCCTGCCGCGATAGCAAAAGAGCCAATAAGTCGAGGTGCAACAACGGTATGCAAGCCAAGCACAATTAAAGGAAGGAGAGCTGCGTGGCAACGCGAAATCTCGTGGCCGATTAAACCGACTCGAATGGCACGCATGGAAATTGGATTAGTGTGTCAGGCACACGCGGCGCGGACGCGATTCGTTGCGTGGTCAAACACTGTAATTTCGTTTCGCGATAACGCGAATCGTTTCGAGTTTGCATTCGATCGCTGTACTACTGTTCGTGCGCGAGTAGAACCCATCTAGCGACGCGCGTATGTAATTTCGATCGTTTCTTAAAAATTCTCGCGACTTTCGCACACTATAAGCGAGGCGTAAATTGCTTCAATAAAAAATGTATGCATCGCATCTGCTCGTGCAGTAGTTGCTCTTGGATGTGGGGCGTGGACGTTGAGAAAATAAGGGTTAGATTATCAGCTACTGGGTGTACACATAGAGTTCAACGAATACAATCTATCGTTTCATTCTATCGCGATACATATTATATACATTTCGACGCTACGACGTTGATTCGACACTCCAACCTTACTTGTTGCTTAGCTACTCGTATACTGCAATTTCTATCGCACGATTAGCAAATTGATACGTAGGTTCTTGAACTTCCCGCGAGGGTTCTCGACGTACGCGAAGATGGACGTTTTAATTTCCGCGCGCGATCGTCGAGCACTCTGGGCGTGAAACGTGTCCCGCCGCAAACAAGGGCGCGGCGGCCGTTTTATCGGGATATTAAGGAATCCTGACGTCATCGTCTTAATGCGACGAGCAAACAATAAATTCCCGTCGATCCACACAGTCTTGAGTTTAACATCGTGCGTGTTCGTCGCAGTCAGCTACACGGTTCGTTTATCATTATTTCATGTTAATGCAGATGCGTCGAGCGGTATGCGTTCCTCGTAGAATCGACCGAACGATAACGCAGGATTCGCTGCTAACAGTAATCATTCGAGTTGCTGCGATGACGCGCAAAGAAAGGTAAGAAAGAATAAGAAACGTTTTGTGTCGTGAAAATGATTCTGAGTCGAGAAGAATTTTAGAGTTGGACGCTCCATTTAAAAATTAACGCCAAGTAACTCTGCAAGAGAACAATGTAACAAAAAATCGATTCGTACATCTCATGGTTAAATATTTAGTTGCAGCATAGTTAGTTTGATAGACGTCGCATAAAACTCGTAAAATTTTCCTCGAAAAGTCACGTCACGTGCGAGAATTAATAGCCTCCGCTTGCTAGACAGTAAACGAGGGCTCTTCGTACCTCCACAAATTTCCCCGATACAATGCCGCAATCATTCTTCCGCTTTAATCTGCTCGACGAGTCGTGGAGACAGACGATAGAATCGTTTTTCTCGTGGCTGACTTCGTGACCCAGAAAACCAGCTGCAACGCGTTCGAATCGTGGATTTTCAATTCGATTAAAGGACAGCCCAAAGCTTGGTATTATGCCACGGAATTGGAATACTGTGGGATTAGGTTCTCTCTGACTCTGTGAACGACCTTCGTCCCAAGATTCTGACAAGGATCTAGTCGAGCACGATATTTCTGGTGCTTCGTTTCATCTTCTTTGCTGCGATTCTTTCGGAACAGATATCCCGCTTCTTCGTATGGGATAACTCAATTTTAATCGCTGCGAAGCTAGAATATGACTCAACGGAGCGTTGCCAGTAAATCCCTCGTCGTTCCGACTGAATCTTTATTTATTGGTATTATGTCACTGAACGGGAATACCTTGGGATTATGTTCCCAGGGTAGAATCGACCTTCGTCTGGGACCATTGATTGGCTCGACGCGTAAAAGTTTACGCGACGACACCAACGCGGGGTCAGAACTCGCGTGAATCACGATCCGGTTTGATTTTTGCCTCGTCCCGTCAGGTTTGCACGCCTGTCGCTGAATTTTCGCGACCTACCTCGCAACAGCACCGCGGAAACAAAACCTGAAGGCAATTCGTCGATACCACTGCGGGTAAATTGGAGGTCGAACTCTTGGCCAGAGATCGTCCAGGCGTTGACGCATCCTTTCGCTGACCTTCGAACACGGAATCATACTCTCCTTCGTAATGCACTTTTTGTTCTTGAGAGGATGAAAGATGGTTTCCACGGTAACTTATTAACTATACATTATCATTTATCGAGAGCACGAATCTTAAATGTTTCCTTCGTTTCGAATACACTTAAAAGAATCACCATTGACGAAATTATCAGTAATATTCTTGAATTATCATTGCTACCAATTGAAACTTTGCTTTACACGATACACATTTCCGTCGCTGAGGATCCTGTGTTACCCTAAAAAAAGCATAAACAGCCTGAAACAATAGCTGAAGAAACACAACAATGGATAAATCCACGCTACGTGTTTGCGTCGACCAAGTTCGAGTTTGAAGCGTGGAAAGAGAGGAAGCGGGAAACGCGCACGTCGCGAGTGCAAGTGCAAGTACAGCTCTCGCGGTCGGAGAAATCAGGAATCTAGGATTTCGCGAGACTGTCTACCGTACGGTCCCCCGGATATCCGTTTATGCTACCAGCGACCGAAACTCGCGAAGCCCGTTCACCCGCGACATTGAAAGTTACGACTGGAGAAATCGGAGTGCTCCGTTTCTCCCGACCATCGTGTTACCTGTGCAACATGTAACTAGATCTGCAAACACGCGGGCGTTAGACAGCGAAATGATTAGCAGAATAGGGTCACGAGTGGATCACGAGTAGTCTCTTGGCTTTGAAACACTTCTCCTGTAGGGATTATTGCTCTCCAGATTCTTTCTGAAGTGTTATCACTTCATCTTACGTAAGTCACTCAATATCTTTGATTGTGTGTACATCAGTCACTGTTTTTTCCGTGAACTGTGTTACCCGTGATCGACATAACAAGATTTGTAAGCATGCGCGTGTAGGGCTTCGATATAGTTAGAGAATAGGGTCACGAGTAGTTTCTTAACGCTATAGTTCTTCTTTTATGGGCATTAGTTCTGCTTAGATCATCTGTAATCTGTACCACAGCAATAAAGTACAATGAGCATACATAAACAAGTTAGTAATTTAGTTTCTAGTTTTCTAGCACAGCAATTTAGAATCATAGCAAGCTACCTCTGGTAAACAATTTTCCTGTTCCATCCAACGACGCAGTGGCAGTCGCCTGGTTAGAAGATCCTGAAATCAAAATGGCGGCCTGTTAGGCGGAACACTCGTGGACTGGAATTTGAATACGAAGCTATAGTTCTCATTCCATGGCATACTCGTTCGAGAAGCGTGGGAAAGCACCTGTTCGAAGTGCTTCTTACAAGCAAAATTCTTAGCTTTTGTAACGCAAAGAAGACTCGAAATAATCGAATATTCATGAATAATTATTTTGCTACGCCGGAAGAGTTTGAAAAGAAGCGAGAATGACGTACGGAAGACGCGTTCGTCTTTTGTTTCTCTTTTGCAAGATTCTACGACGTCCTCGAACTCGTCTTCTGAAGAATCTTTCATCCTGCATTCATTTTCTGAAACAATTGTTGCTCAAAAGCAAGCTTATTTCATTCACGAATGACTTGGATCGCGATCGATACGAACTCACCTTCGTCCTACCCAGACGAGGCAAGTTTTTTTTTTCTCAATGACCGCACACCGCGAGACCAGTGAACAAAATTTCGCCGAGAAGAAACACGAGCAAGAAGACCGGAGGGCCTCGAGGCCCAACGCTGGTCCAAAGTTCATCGACCCTATCGTCCCGTCTTCTCAGCCTTTCGTTCTTCACCTTTCTCTCGGCACTTCGTCTTCAGGCACTTCTCTACCAGGTTCGTTCTTCCTAAAACCCAGCATGAATTCTGAAAGATTAGGAATCTTCCAGACGAGGGATAAGTAAATCGAGAATTTATTCGAGTGTAGAAATTTCAATAGAAACGCGATGATAATTGGACGTTGAAATTAGATGCACTTAGCCTCGCGAGTCGTTTCGATGAATTTTATCGACGATGCGTGATCGCTTTCAATTGCTTAGCGAGCCACGCTTAGAGTGACCGCGAAATGCATACTGCGACTTTCATTAACACGGAAAGGGAAGCGATTTCTCGCGCTCGATAAAGCTGGACTCGACGATCCACCGAATGGAAAACGAAACGCCTTCCTTTAACTGTTCCTTGTTTCGACGTATCCTATTCTTTTTTTTTTTTTTTATCAAGACTAGGATGTAGGCTGTACAGAAACTTGTAAATCGTCAAATAGTTTTCACAACGCAACAAAGACATACTCCCTCGAAATTAAGCTATATATCGTTATATTCAGCTTTATCATTTTCCTCGTTGGGGAAGTCCCTCATAAGACTCATCATTGTGGTTTGCGCTTTTCTATTGAAATTTTGTGTCCAATAGGCAAACGTTTCCGTAGGAAACGTGTACTGGGATGGTTTGTTCCACAAACGCGACACGATCGAAGACATCAAACGAGAAGAGAGAGAGAGAGAGAGAGAAAGAGTTGAAACGCGGCGCGGAGACGTGGTCAAAGCTAATTGGAGCTACGAACGGTTCCCGTTAATGACTGGAGCGCGTCTCTTACGGTGCATTCGGTCCGAAAATTTTTGTTTCCGGTTTCTTGGATCGTCGAGCAGGGATAAGCAAAATTCTCGTTCAGATAAAAATTTCCTAATTGAGTTAAATAAACGCTTGAATCGCCCAGCAGGAATAATCTAATTTAAATAAAACAAAGTTCTACTATGGCAACTATGCATAATTATCGGTTTATCGTACCGGGAACGGTGATTAATTAATTCAAGCGGTTCGATGCATCCGCCTATCGAATTTTGCATAGTTTCCTGTAATTATTTCATTATTGTGTTCACCGACGGAACTTTCATCCAATTAAACGAACTTAAATTTATATCGGAGTTCGTCTATATCCGTTCTTTCTTTTCGTTTGGATGAAAGTATTTATAATTGTTTCAAATAAAAATTTCTATCCAGGCGAGAATAATGCTCATCACCGCTTAGACTATCGGCGTCAGCCTCGAATCGTTTGCTCGCAGAGAGATACTTTTTTTCTTTTTTAACGTGAATGATGCACATATATTTTCCAGTCGGAAGAAACGCGAAGGAGGTCGTCAGAAACGAGATCCGTGTGAATGCATCTTTCCCAGAGCTTCGCCTCCCCAGCTACCTCCTCGTGTCCCTCTTCGACGACCCTTCTTAGCGCGTTTTCTTCCTTTTTTCTTCCTCTTCTTCTTGCACAACGACTGGGACGCATCGTCGGAGAATAATCGTTCGCCTAAAGCCGGCTACTCTTCTGACAGAGACTGCACGCACACTCTGCAATTAATCGGCGCGAAATTAAACCGGTTTCACGATGCCTTCCATCCTCTCGTCGGCTACCAAGGAAGAATAATGAATATCGATTTCGACGAGACACCTAATGAAACCATTTAGGAATTGGATACATTAGGAATACCCACAAGTAACCTCATTTTTGTAAATTGTAAAAAGACTGCCGTTTACTGGCAATAATTTAAAGTAACGAAACGTACTCTATGTTTGAGTTAAATTTATTGATATTTAGCGTGCTAGAAGTAACTAAAAAGAACAAAGTGAAAACTCTTTTTTTTTTTTTTTTTTAATTAGAGAACCTATTTACTCCGGAATACTCGAATCGCGAATGTGGAGAACATTACACCTTCCAAGGAGCAAATAAAATATTCCAGGAGTTTCGAAATCGCTTAGTAGGTTCCGCGAGTCCCACATCCCAGTTTTAGAGTGATTTCGAGCGAAAGCAATTAGCTTTCAATCGAAAGTAGTGAAGCAGCAATTAGGCGAGGAGAATGTGGAACAAGATGTGCAACTTTTACCTTTATCAAGCGACAGGATCGCGTCTGGAGATTCTTTTTCTGCACCCCTTGGTCTCTTTCGTACGTGTTCCTTTGCGGTAGGCTAACCGATGTGGCGCTTAAAAACTGGTCTACTCCCACTCGCCAGCCGATGCTCCACATTCTTGTAACAGACAGGTGAAATTCGAGATACGGATACTTTGAGCTACGGCAGAGGAACAATCCAGTTTCGTGTGCTCTTTCTTCGGCAAAGCGTGCGCGTCGTTGGCCGTAAGTCACAGGACACTTGCTTGGCCCACTTAGAGGATGCAAATTAATCCTGGCGGTAACATGCGTGCGCGTGACACATTTTTATTCGAAAAGATAGCGAAGAGGTTTATTTACCTTCTTTCTGTAAAATTTAATTTCTTAATACTTCACCAGCAATGTATATCAGAAACACTAGAAACTATGACTGAGATATTGTACAAAGTTTGATCTTTGTATATAAATATAAAATAAATCGTGAATCAAAATTACTGTACCAATTGTAAGAAGAATTCCGTGAAAGATAAAGTGCGTAACATGTGCGCGCGAGTTGTCATAATATTACTTACGCATCTGGGACCCGAGTATGGATAGTCTTGTACTTGTTCCTTACGGTATATCTTCTACATGTTCGTCTTTTCAGTAGCCAGTTTAATTAAAACGGTATAAGAAACGGGAGGCACGCGACAAAGAAACCGGCTGCGCGAGATGAAGCCTAGAAGAAGACGAGAAAGTCTTTTCCCCTCTTGATTCTTCGCACTTCGAAATTTCATCTCGAAAGCTTCCCGTTTGCTTTCCTGAACAATACAAGGCGAAGGAGGCGGTGTTTACATTGTTCTCAGCGAAAGCTCGTCGTTTCTTTTCTCCTCCGAGCCAACTAAGGCTACCTGCCAAGCTCTAGTGGAAATTTAATGCTGTCTTCGAGAGAGAGAGAACGAAAGTTCGTTGAAAGCGCGGAGCGACCATAACTCCTCTCGTTATCGATATCGTACCTGTTTTGCAATGGGCGTGGCGAAATTCATAGGATCGCTGGTGAAATTGTAAAAATTGCAAGTAGTACAAGTGTGAACAAGGAGATATCAACACGCGGAAATAAGCATGTAGATGTAAACATGTACTTGCGACTATGCAAACGCAAACATGACGATAAAAGCACACAACTACGAGTATCTACGTGCGTTTATATCTGAGACCCTTCGACCTTTTTATTCGTTAGCAACGCGATGTACTTTTAACGAGCAAGACCGAACCAGACGACCCACAAATGACAAATTCGACCTTCTTCGGACCTGTCTTCTCGGCTCTTCCTGCTTCAAAGGAGGTTTCAGGGTCTTGACACCTGACACTCGACCGAGAACGAGTGGGCCTTGTCCGCGCATCGTTACATTCGACTCTCGACGCGGTTACATCTCTTTACGATTAACATTGTCGCGTACCGTCTTCTATAGACGACGGCACTGACAATGAGTCAATTACGGCTGGAAACGTTCGAGCGATTTAAACGATCATTTCAAAACGTTCGGTTAGCGTGAATTACCGTTTTAACGTGTTTGGCCAATGCGAGTTATGATTCCAAAACGTTTTGGCCAGTGTGAATTATCGTTGCAACGCGTTGAGTGCCAAAGCGATGACCGCGAAGCTTCCCACGAACCTAAAATTTTCTTTTCAAACAATTTAAAGGTATATAATTCGCAATTTCACAAACGGCACATTAATTTAAATTTAAAACCAAATTGAACCATTAATTTAAACATGGCTGCCTGTGAAATGATCCGTTAATGATTTATTCCACACAGTCAACGGGAAATCGAAAAGTGTCGTTGTAGGAAGACATCGCTTGCTTCGCCGAGGAACATCTCGAGCACGTTTCGCGACGCACACGTGGGAACGCAGCCTATGGTAGTTTGTGAGTACCGTCTCACGACTCGTGATCCGTGATCCACTGCAACGGAAACCGAAAAACGAGGCCTGGAAGTGCCCGTCTCATCGGTTTCTTCAGTTTCCGACCATCGAACCATCTCGATTTCTGTCTGGGTACGATTGGTAGGATACTTCGAAAAATTTTGCTTAAGATAACTTGCGTACGTTGAAGAACGACGAATAAATGAGAAAATAGAAGGTCGTACAATTATTCTACGGAAGGTTAGAGAGGGCTTTCGTATCGCAGGAAAATTGAATTTTCATTACCCTAAACAAGGATACCACAAACCACATCGGAATAATGAAACAGGGAACCTAGGGTTGAGAAGACACGAGTTTAGAGTAGGTTGACAAAACAGCGAAGAGTGTGGAGGACGTAAACGGGAGAGAGCAATTATGTCAGCCCCTGTTTGCTTACCCTAAAAGTTCATTGAGCTCAACGAGTTAAATGCTTTTGAAGTTGCGTCTCCTCCGATGTCCACACGAATTACAACGGTCGGTTAACCGCGATGATCCTGGCGGTAGCTAATGAATCATTAGTGGTCCTGTTACTCCATTAATGCCTCTTAACCCCTGGGAGTCTGTTCCATATCCGGTTGGACCGAGACACCCGGAGGCAGTCGCGTCGCTTTTGCGTCATATGTGTATGATTCTGAAACGCACGAAGCTCGGAGATGTTCCAACGCCGCGTTCCTTTCTTCTTTCAAACTCTACCGTCTCTCGCGATCCGCCAACGACGTTGATTAACCGGCCACGAACACGTTCTAACTGTGGTTTCATTAATTTCGTACTTTGAGAAACAGAGAGGTCTTGGCTCTGTAATATACTTTTCCACCGTGCTCGCGCAGAGGCTGGAGTGATTTTTCACTTTGATTTTTCGTTGTGCAATGCTTCGCTTAATCATGACAAGCGAATACCTTGTATAAAATGAAGTATTAATTTATCGATGTGCTATTTTATTCTTTTTATTTGAAGCTATCGAGTTTACGAATGTTATGAATTTTTTAACGGATAATCGACTGTTTCTTAAAAGAATCTTTGCGAGGGATCAATTGCCGAACAACGATCGATGTCATCGGGACATTGCGTTTCCTCGACCACCCACATCGCGACCATCGATTTCGTCTCTGAATTACACGCCCTGCGTTTCCACAGCTCGTTTCTTGCGAATCTACAGCTCGTTTAACGTTTTAAAGCCACGAGGAGCTCGTGCTCGTTTTTCGCCCTGCTGGTAAGACGATTGCACTTGGTATATACCAACTTATTACGCTGTTATTACTACCACCTGTCGCGTTCTTGCGAGTTTCTCTCACTCGAGACGTCATACTTAATGCTTACCGATTGCAGGACTTTAAGAAATGTTGTTCACCTAGAATCTCTTAAATGAAGATTATATTTGCAGTAGTCTTGAGGCCATTTTTTACAAACGATTCAACATGTCAATGTAAATCTAATCAATTTTTTTTATTAACGCTTGAGCAGAGTAATTAATTTCATGCCATAGAAATTTGTCAGAAGAAAGGCGCTAGATCGAACATCGTCTGGATTCTGTCGAAAGAGCCCACGGGTTAGAGTCACGGCACGAAGAGGCTACCGTATTAAGTATTAACGAGTTTGGAAAGGAAACGGATACTTATCTAGAAAAGGAATCCTGACGGAACTACGCGACTGACTTTGATCGCAACCTCGCACCTGCATTCGCACGGTTCATGGTCGTTGTTAGGAGTTTACATACACCTGGAAAGGTGAAGTAACTAAGATTATAAATGCAAAAATACAAATGCATTATTAATTTTCAATCTGCAATTTCCATTTAAATTATAGATTAAAAATTATTATTACTATACCAATACTGCGCCAATACTTGTGAAGTCGATAATTCAGCGATATTAATATTTATCGACCTCGAATTAATCGAATAATAAAAAAGTAATGACTCGTTGGCACGTTAATTCTAAGAGGGTTCTCTTGTTCCGAACCCTTGGCAGATGTCTTCTACGCCTGTAAGGTACGCCGCTGTATGTTCACCAAGTAAGTGCTACCATCGGACCTGGAGAGCCAGTTATTATTTTTCGAGGACGATAACGCACGTTCCAGGAACGTGACCAGAATGACACGTTCGTCAAAAGTAGCTCCGTTAGCAGTGAAGTAGACACGATTCTCTTGAATATCGCAGCGGCACGTTCCAGTCGCAAAAGTTTCGTGATTTTTCACCGATCCGAAAAGTGAATCGACGATGACTACAGCACAGTCGAACAATTTCATTCGAATATTCAATCGGAGACGCGGTCGAAGCAATCCAATAGTCTTGTCATTTTTAACTTTGATGTCAAATAAATTCCAGCAACAAATAAATTAAAATTCATGAAAGGGAGGGTTAATTGGAAACTCGATTAAAATTCATCCATGAATTGTAGTTTCTAACTAGTCACGAGACTATGCGTGGGTCGACTTCGTTACACTCAATGTCGAGAATTATTTATTTCGTAGACCCTTTAACCTTTTCAAGTCTAGCGTACGATCAATCACGCGTAAAATGGAGCTCCGTAAAAGTAGCAATATATTTTTATTTGCAGAATGTATATAAAGAGGCATTCAAGAAATCTTCCCCTAGCATACGATAGGTCGTTCTGAATAAAAAATGTCATGCTATACTTCGTTTCGTTGGTTAATTAATTATCGCGTCGTGCAAAGAGGGTTCAACTGAGTGCTATTTCTAACTTGACCTATGCGATGCTTTGCTAAATTTGGGAATAGTTGTACTGTAAACAGAGATCCTCCGAGAGACTTTGTATCATCGTTCCGAGCATCCAACTTTGGGAGCATGACGCAAGAGATCGAGTAACCTGTGGCAGGGTAGAGGGTAGTTTGGTAACAGGAAAGTTGAGGGTCTGGCGAGGCCAACTGTGGAGCGATAACCTCGTGGATATAAGGGAAGTTGACGTCACGCAACCTCAGTATCAAGGCTCGTCTCCAGTCTCCCCTCTTCGAGGATAATCTGTCCTAGAGACTACGCTTGATCGATCCGTCTTGGCTCCGCTATTTTCCAAAATTTCCATCCTCGAAACATTGGAAATGTAAAAACAATGTAAGTGATGGATAGTAGACAGGTCAGTTGCTCCGATGTTCACCTATTTACTGCTTTGGATCATAGAATTAACCGGAATAATGAAATTTAATCAAAGAAAAATACACGTCGCTGATAAATATTATTGTTGTCCCATCTTCAGCTGGTCGCTCCGAACGGGAGCGAATGGCGTCGCTGGTGACATCATATTGTTTGAGAACAACCAGACGATTGTTTGCATAGACTTCCTCTGTTAGCAAAATGCGACGCAAAAGAGCACCGAGTGTGCTCGCGTTGACGCTCGTTTGAATTCGCATGGTTTACGATGCTCTTCGTGGAAAAATGCTTAGGTAACGCTCAGAATTCTTCCGCGAATCGTCCAGATAAACAAGACAAAGAAACGCTATAATTTTCCACGTTCGTGCGACGCGGGGAGCAGGTTTTCGTGCCTCTTGCGTAATCGTCGTCGTTCTTATCACCGTAACACGCGCTTCGCACCTCTTCGAGGCGTCCTTGTAGAAGAATTAAGCCAAATATTACTCGACTAATCCGAGGATCTAATATTCAATGCTCGTCATTATTAATCGCAATTACATTAGGCAACTGAAATTTGTCAACGTGCTAGTCATAATTCCCACATACATCAAAAGAAGGAGGACTAGTTAAAAAAGATTCTACAATCACACGGAACCACGTCATCTTATTCGCTTATCCATTAATCCTTGTTTCTTATCTAGATAAGAATTTCCTCTGCAGCGTGGGAGCTGCTTTTGTCGCTTCGAAGCGAGACGAATCGTCCACTTTTAAGTCGCGGATTATGCAATTGACGTCACACGTTTTTTTGCGAATTTTCCTCGTCGACTTGGCTGGTAGTGGTTCGCGAACGAGGGGAACACTGGTGGGAAACGTTAATGGATCGCAATCGGCGTACATCAATAACCATGACTAACCGCGTGAGTAAGATGCGGACGCGTGACTGGAATTTAATGACCTACTGCGTCTTTACGAGGAATCGCAAGTATATGCATCGAGGATTCAGTGAATAACAATTGTTGCTCGCGGCGCTCTTTGAGCGAGTAACGAGCATCGAGTGTCGGTACCAGTCCTCTCGCACCATTCTCTAATCCTTGTTCCTGTAACCACGGTGTTCATGGTTGTACGATAATAGGGGTGCCGAGGTACAGCAGCCGTGTTGTTTAGGTCGATCAGACATAGGGTTGTTGTGTCCCGGTCGATTACAATCTGGATTATGTAATCTGGCGACGAAGGGAACATCGATTTCTCGTTATTTTCTGTAAGCCACTCGGGAAGGTCTAATCTAGATTTAACCTAGACTACGTCTGTTTACAGTTTGATTCGAATTTATCCAATGTATCGAGCTGTTAAATGTACTTCATTCATTTGGAGCTCCCACGGATAACATCAATTAAATTGTATTTGATCATTGTATAACATCAATTAAAATTACGTAGGACCTACAACGTCGAAAATTTCATTTCATCCACAATATTGATAAGCAAAAGGTCTTTTTGTCATCTGAGAAATGTGACGATAACCCTGGAAGACGTCTCATCGTCCGCTTGATATACACCAAGGGGACTCGATGACTAAGAGGCTACGTAGGCGGAAACAAATCATCAGCTCTAAATTGATATCGCGCGCTTTCCAAGAGATAACCGCCGTTATCTTCTTGGCGTGCGGGCTGCAGTTCTGGAGAACATCCTTTGATTCTGCGCGATTTTTTGTCGCTAACGTTGTCTGTCGTGGAGCATTTTATCACGTAAACAACTAGTGGTCATCTTTCGCGTTTGACGCGTTTCGCATCCTGCGCGGGCGTTCCCCTTTTGGGTATCGCCTGCATCGTATCGTTTGGTATCAATCCAGACCTCTTCAAAAGGCCACGAGACCGATTGTGCTCCAAAAAATGTTATTTTCATGTGAAATCAGGAGTTAACTAGTGCAAAGCATGATGTACTGGACAAGTTGGTAAACTCGATGTCACGAGGTAGCTAAATTTTCGTCTTTTTCGCGACTGGTAGCCTACGATTTCCAGCTCGTAGAGGACGTGGGAGTGCGCAGTTCGTTTACACGCGTCGAGAACCTTTCCGCGAGAGGATTTAATCCTTCCTGAATGCCATCCCGTCGTGGATGCTGCGAGGATTAATCTCGACCGCCGCGGTCGGCTAGTCTGGCTACCTAAGCCGATGATATACGCAGGTACATACATATATTCCCCTGCCACATGCGCCGAGACGTACTCACAGACTACACTCAGACGCTACCTAGAGCTTCTCTGCATAATCTGAAGCGTTATTGCCGTCGCGACCCTGGCAAAGATCGCGTCTAGCCTCGTCTGACGACTTCTCTTCGAATAGGACACGCCTAGATCACCCTGTGAAACATTTATCTCTGGTCCAAGGAAGCTGACAAGTTGTTTCTTATCCTCTACCGCTCGTATTATAATTTATTTCTTGGTTATTTGAACGTTCGTGATTCGCTTTACGTTCAGCCGAGTGTCATTAAGATTTCCTGTGAATCATCAAAATATTAAAAATTCCCTCGGAGCACGAATATCGCTGGAGATTATAATATAATGCAAAACGATGCTTCGAAAAGCGTCCAATTTCGTACGAATTGCCTAGAAACGAGGATTAAAGTTGCATTTAATATTGTACCTCGACAGGAAGGTTTATTTTCGAAAGCAGGGGCCTCCGTGGCATAAAACTGCACGTGACAGCGTCATCGTAAGAGAGATTAACTTTTGTTTTGCAACGCGTTTACCTGCGTTCAGGCAACGAGTTTCCAGAGGACTGCGCCGCGGTTACACGTTTCGGTGGTTGTCACAGATGCGTCTCGTTCCCGTTCCACCGTAATTCCTCTCGCGTACTTTGAATTATGACCCTGCACAATACGTCCCGCGCACCGTGCGATAATATATGCATCGACCGTGCACGGATACTCAATGGAGCAGCAGCGAATCAGGAAGAGAGATATTCGCTTCGAAAGCAACGCGGTGGGCAGAATCCGTGAGCGTTGGTTGACTACATTTTTCGTTCGGATTCTCGTCTGACCAGCCTTTAGTCGCCATTCATGAAATCGTGCGCGTTTGTTAGCAGTCCAACCAGCACGACTCAAAAGTTACATGTACATTACGAATGTCCATATAAATAAAATTAATTTTATATAATGACGTTCAACTGTTTCTGGTTCCGATTGATTTTATGTATATTCCATTCAATTTTATACATTTCGAATTGTAGTCAATCGATATTGAAAAATAATTCCATCTTACGCTAATAGGATTCGTCATTAAAGTATATCTTCGCGAAAGCTTGTAGTCCTCTTGCTGTAAGTCGATATTTTTATGGACTCAAGAGTGTCCTTTTTTCTCCTCGACTTTGATTTGCATGCAACGAGGGACCTTCGCGATCGTTGCAGTTATCGAAGCTACGAAAAGTCGAATCTATTACGTCTTCAGCTGCGGAGGTGCAAATCTATACTTTGTCACGCGAGTCACGCAATCCACGATTATGATCTCGCCTATCTCTAATCTCGCGATCTTCTTCCGCGGCGATCTTCGACCGTGATTTCGCCCTGGTGATGATCCGGGTAAAAGCAGAAGCTTTGAGAAAGTAAAGGTCCGTCTGTGCCTCGCTGAGCCACTTGGCGATACAGTCTCCTCGATTTCTCTGAGTCGAGCGTCGTTGATAGAGATGACGCCATTTCTCATTACGGTCATTCACGTCTCCGTAATAATTACGCTACTGCTCGAGCGGTTACTCGGCCAGTCCGTTCCCTTCGTCGTTCACCGCCGTGGCCACTCTGTCAATAGCAATTGTGTCTGCGACTTGTGGACGCAGTCGTTGGCCTCGTTGCTTTCTACCGCCTCTAATTGACGTATACTAATTCCAAGGAATTCGCATGATGCTTTTGGAACTCTAACGAAGGCATTCCAAACAGCGGATTGGATCGGATACCTTTATTTAAAAGCATTTTTAAGTGGCATCTCCAAACAGCGTGATCAGCTAATTTAGATACAATTACTGGTATCTAGATAAGGCAGAGTTAAATTATAAAATAGAGGAGAACGTTTCGATTTCTTTTCTCGCGAGGAATTGATCCTGAAAAAGAATCCCACGTGAATATTATTATTTAGTTTCAATCTTGAAACGTGTAGACTAACCAGCGTATTCATGTTCTAATTAACGAGTACGAGACCACGTTACTTGGATAAGGAGAAGTTCAGAGGACTCCGTAGCTCGAATGAGACAGTTGGACAGACGCAGCCTGCGGAATAATGGCTGCAACGGGCCGCCGAGGTGGAAAAGACAATGGCTGAAGGCGGAGAACGACACGGGGAGGACAAGCGAAAGGGACCGCAGCTCCGATAGATCGTTTCGTCGTTGCACCGGTGCTTATTGTACACTCCGTCTGTGTACCATCGCGTTTCCCGCGCCTATTATGAGACGCGACGCGAGAGAGCGAAGGAGAAGAAAAGCGTTCCTCGAAAGAGAGAGATTCAAAGCAAGTGTCACAAGTGGAAAGCAGCGATGGCAGCGACAGTCGTAGTAATAGCATGAATTGTTTTGTTGAATGTTTATTATTTTAATAACGAGAACCGGTGTCTTCGAGTCACCTTCAGAATCTACAAATTTTACAATTAAATACTCGGAGTTACACACAGCTTGCTTTACCTTCCAGTAATCATACTTAACGATGCACTTTGTACTGGTTCTACTTGTTCCCTCTTGTCGTCGCGTTTTCACTCGTCGGAAAGACGAGCAAGCGTTTCGCATAATTTCTCGGCTCCGTAATTCCGTGGAGTGTCTTGCGACACGGAAAATCGCGATAGTTTGTTAAGGTGCAATTAACCAACCGCACCGTCGCGTTTTCCCGTCAGTTTAAAGTGCATTCCCCGGCCAGAGAGATAACGATTATCGTCCCTTGACCATTCGGGTAGATAACGAAATCTCCGGTTGTACCATTTCTCAAACTTTTTCTTCTAGGCCACGTGAATGTCGACATTCTTCAACGGTTCCTCGGTCGACGAGTCAATCTCGACCCTCTTTTCTTCTTTCACGGAATTGAATTACAATTGTATTACGCTAGCGACAGCCGTCGTTTACGTAGCGGCAAAACCGGCCAACATGGCGAATCGAGGCAGGGAATATCGAGTTACCTGTAATACCTCGATCGTTCGTTGCCGCATCATTTATTGCATATTGCGCAGCACGCGCGATCACGTTTCCCTTCGTACATACGTTATTCGAACGCGAAACGATTTCGTAGCGCTTTCTTGGCGTCGATCAATCAGATGCATACCACGGGATACTGCACATAGCGTAACTTAATACGTAAGGAGCGCTTCGGAGATAAATTGAACGCTTGGAATCAATGAAACCGGCTTGTATACACGTACGTATCCAAGTTGTTCTTATTCTCGAGCTGAGGAGACAGTTGGACGATTGCCTTACAATTTATATATCTGCTACTGCGGTACGAGTAAAGGATATGAAATCAATTTCGACGATTTTTGGCAGAGGTCTTCGCTATTCGTTATGATTTCATAACGCACAAACCTGAAGTGATCAAAAACTGAAACGATCTAACGTTTCGTTGCTCGATAAGAACCTCACCGCACCACAAACGAATAGAAACTCTCTCTATCGCAAAAGTAACGCAAGATTTGGGTTTATTCGATCGTTTGCAAGCGTTGAATTTATCTCTGAAGTAGTTTCCACGTATTAGGCAGCTTATTCCGTAACAGGCGCAGTAATCGCACCAAACGCGGCCGCTTCTTACCTCGAAACAACGCTCGTTTCTCGCGTTCTTTGGCAACAGCCACGCGGAATCGTTTTTATTATCGCGCAATCGTGGACGCCGCGCGTTTCGACGACCGATTTCAAGCGATCTTGGCTCTTGGTCGAAGAAAAAGTAGAACTTGGTACCCACGGCCGAACAATTCCGTCGTGAGAACGCGAAACGAGCCTAATTATCGGCGGTTCATCTGCGGCCGAAGCACGGAGTTCTTATCGTCGGGCAGAAACAATGGCGCATCCTCGCTAAGCACACTGTAACGCAGACAATGCGTTTCCGGTGTGCGTTTCGCGAGCACGAACTCGGCATCTCGAACGTCTCTCGTGTCGATACCGTGTATCGTTACACTGATATCGACGGCCATGCCGTCGCGATACTTGCCAGCGCATGCGGGCGTTCCTGTCAATCGGATACCCTGCGATCCATCATGTTCCAGGGAAATTCGATCGGTATCGTTACCGTTTCGTTTACCTACCGTCCAGAGTGGTACTTTCGAATGCCGACGTGCAATTATCGGACCGTGAATGTTTATGTATGAAAAAGAAATTGCAAGATAAATAAAAGTATGTTTCAAACAATACAACAGTCACGCAATTAGTAACATCCAAACATCAGTTTGAATAACTCGTTCGATGCGATAGAAATTCAGCCAGAAAATCATCGTTTGATCGATCCAGGGTCCTCTCCAACCACCCTTGTATTCGTCAGTGGGAGCGAGGAAATTGAATCGCAAAAGCGGAAACGTTGCAGCGGTGGAAAAATTCAGCCCCCGGTGCTGCGCGTTTCCTGCGTGATTTCCTTTCCGTCGAAGCGTAAAATCGATCCAAACGCAAAACGTCACGTTTCCCAACTCTAGCGGAGAGGAAAGAATGCGACGCGTCGCGAGACAACGAGGGATCGTTGACACGATCGCCGATCGCCGATGACTGAAAGAGGGTTGCCAGTTGGTAGACGTGCGAACGTGACGGAATTCCTCGGCGAACGATAGGCGAGAAGCCGAGACCTATGGATCGCGATTAGTCACTCGGCTGATTCATTAAAGGCATCACTGTGATCGAATTAAGGTCGAACGAGAGCGGGACTTTTCTCGCCGCGATTAAGTGGGTCGACTAAAACGCCATTGGGGTTGATTAGCTTCTGGCTGTGGTGCCATTGGCGTCCCTTGCGTCACCGTAACCAGAGCGAACGACCCATTTTTCAGCAACCTGGGAGAGCTTCGTCGTTAATGAAAGAAAAATCCGCCATCAACGTTGAATACGAAATGATTCCTCCTCGTCGAATCGAGCAGCGGCCTCGGCCGAACAGATGGCGGATTAATCGCTTAATTCGGTCTAGGTCGGATCCATTTGGACCAATTTAAGGGGTTACGCCAACTTTGTTACCAAAAATTAAAAAAAATGAATAATTGAATGGGGGAGGATTCGTAGGAGTAACGAAACCATGACGCTCGAAGAGACATGCTGCGTAACGCACGCGATAAGGGACGTTCCGATTTTGTTCAGATTTATGTATGTTGGGAAGGTTTAAGTCGTCGTTTTGCTGGCTTTTAGATCGTTCGATAAATACAGATCTTTGATCTCGAATTTCTTTACAAGGAGAATAAGCATCGTCGATGACTCCAACATTGCCGAAGAGACGTCTCGATCTTCCCAGGGCAAATTAACATCGACGAGAAATCGATTTCTCCACGAAGACGTATGGATAAAACGATGTCAAGTGATTCTAATTGTGTGCGGTCTCGTACTGATTCTAAGTGTCACTCGAATTCGAGTGACATGGCAGTTGATGCGTTGAACCGTTAGTACCATAAACTGTACAGGAAGAACCGTTTTGATCCCGAACGATTGGATCGTTGAAAAATGTCGATGACACTCGAATCGCGAGTCGACGGTTTTCGAATCGTGCGAACATTTTTGGGGTTGCCGGGTCGCGGCCGATAAAGAGGTCACACATTATTTATAGAACGATACCACCGTGGCTGCACAGCACGGGGTTCAGCTCCGGGAAATCGATGAGCTTTCGCGGGAGCTCGCGCAAGGACCTCCTCTCGGCGAGATTCATTTCCTCCCAGACGATGCTTTGCGAGCTTCGCAATTGCGCTGTCGTCTAAGGGAATTGGAGAGAAATCCCATCGACGGATGTTTCGTCAGCTGCGATTTCCAATTAAGACGATTAAATTTAAAATTGGGCTTCAACAGGTTCCTCCACGGCGCGATAAAAAAAACTGATCACACAAATCTTAAAAAGATTCATGGCAAAATATTGGAATGACTCGTGATCGATGCAATTGATACATAAATAAATTACGTTACACCTGTCCCAACCTGAAACGTTTCCTGTCCTTTCACTTCGTTAAATGCAAATTTCAATACTCGAATAGTCTGTCCATAGTTCTGTTCTGTAACAAAGTGGAATATTAACTTATTCGAGCACGTTTCTTTTATCTTCAGGAAAAGATGAACGCACCGGTGTACGCGTCGTCCTGTCCCGCGTTGCAGTCGAATCTCTCGCTGCACAGCTCGTCCTATTACAGCGAATACAGCGGAGCAGCGAGGAGGCGGTTGTCGTCAACCGGAGAGGCTGACACCTCCGCCACGTCGAGCTACGAGGGTAGCGACAGCTCGGAAAACAGCGACGAGTCTCGTCTAGAACCGGTCAGCCAGATGGAGCGGGAGCAACTCGAGACCTTCTTCAGGGGCTTGAAGTCTCAGGTGAGTTGGAAAAAAACCTCCGAACAAAGTTTCCTGAGAGAGTTCGTTTCAATGAATTTCAATCTCACCGAACAGAATTATCTCGACGAAGTTTCAGTGGATTTTAATTCTATCGAAAAGAATTTTACGAGTAAGTTTGTTTCACCGGTGGTCGATACTTTTTATTAACTATATCAGAGGTTGTGAAACATGTTTAAACTAACCGTGAAATTACCTCGAGCTTCTAGCCTTGAAATCTGGGTTAGTTTCGGGTTAGATTCGCGTGATGGGCTACCACAAGCAATCATTCACCTTGCATTCGAACCTCCAGGTATTCGTCTGCGAGTCGCTGGCAAACCTGTACCTGGGGAACGCGTCGCAGACCGAAAGATGGGAGCTCCGATTCACGGGAATCCCCGTGGTGGTTCTGGATCTCGGGGAGACGCGATCGAGATCCAAGCGGCGGATCCAAATTTTGTTAGCCGAACGTGGCACTTGCTTCACTCTATGGAGGGAGACCATCGACAATCTGTCGTCGTACAAGGTAAACGATAGAATATCTGATTTACCTTTGGTTTCATTTCGGCGATGACCACTGTTCCTCACGTTAACCATTCTTCTCAGGTCTCAGGTCCGGCGTTCCACACGATGTGTCTCTCCTCGGATCACACGCGTCTCGCTGGTCTCAGCTTCGACAATCCTAAAGCAGCGAACGACCTCTGGCAGCACATAGAGCGGCTCGTTTCCTGTCCAGAGAACATCAGCCTGTCGGTGCCAGGGAAGAAGAAGAAGAAGCCGGTGCCCAAGAAGGTGGAGCTGCCAGCGAAGAGCAACATCAGCCAGCCCTGTCAATTCCAACACGTGACGAGCGTGGACGCGGCGGATCGCTCGCGATACTTCTCGCTTCAGACCCTCGTGCCAGCTCTGAACGAGCTGGAGAACTCGTTAGAACCGAACTTCTGAGAAAAAGGGAAGAAGCCCGACGAGCGTTCAGACTCGTAGTCTCCCACGCTCGTCCGTTCCCTGTCCGATCTGATCGTTTTAGGTGAATTTCGTCGATGAGATTGGACGAGGATGCGACTGCTTCGACCCACGAGCAAAATCAAACGTTCGTCGAGTCCGTTGCCTCGACTTTTGGAACAATCGACCAGCGAACACGGAAGGGAACGGAGAATATCAATGGACCGCTCGTGACTACTCCTCGTACCCTTCCTCTTCGACGGAACGAATTATCCAGGCGGTTTTCCGCCTGGAATCATTTTCAGAGATCGAGATGTTAGAGTAAAGAAAGAATAGCGCGAGTTACCGACCAGTGGAGCTTGAAGGAACGACGAAGAATCGCAGAAGAGTAGCAGTAGCGGATCGAAGACGCGAACGAGCGAGTCCTTCAGGTTTACTGGTTGTTTCTCGGTGGACTGATATGGTGGGGCCATATGAAACAAATTATTTATTACGTTCTAGTTACTTCAAGCTTCGAAGACATTTAAAATAAACTTACTCCTTTAAGTATCCGTTCTTGGGGTACTTTTAGATACCTCGTGTACATAAGTTTCCTTGAAACGCTTTCATTAAAAAAATGTTCATCCAACACGTGTAGTATAATATGGTCCTTCCATCTCATCATTTTTCGCAAAAGGAGCCAGTTTCTCTGACAAAATGCGACTGTTACACGTGTGCTTCCGGAGAACGTAGAGGAATATGATTAGGAGAAGTGTTAAGTATAACACAATGAACGTGGAAAACGCGCCTAGCAACGTCAATGGCGAACGTTAACTCGAAGTAGTACTGCTACGGCGATTCGGTTGTTTGCGTGCAAGCATTTCCGGCGGAAAGCACTCGCGAACGTTTTTGTTCGTCGCTCGTAATTAGGCAGCCCCTTCGAGTTCAGAAAACCGTTGTAATTCCTTTGACACAGTTGGAAGCCTCTTTCAACGCGTTCTTTTTTCCACCACAATTCTGGTTTCATTTTAAACGGGTTTCCTCGTTGCTCCGGGTGAAAAGAGCAATGTTTGGCGTTATATTTTTTTTCGCTGAAAAGTACGCGAGACAATGGACCGAAATTTTGTGCTCTGATTAACCTTTTGCACTCTCAAGGTTGGCTGCACTGTTCAGGCACACAAAGTGTTAAATAAATAATAATATTTTCATTCAACTGCGTTAATTTATCTCTGATTATGCTTGCTTAATTAAAATTTAACGATTTGAGAACACTTTTTGACAACGTATAGCGTAATTTGTTGGAGCGCAAAGGGTCGATGCAGTTTTGAAGACGTTACTTCAATTCCTTCGTTCATCCAGTATGAAATGTATCAATCGAAGAGAAATGTATTTGAACTTTTGATTAGGGTAGCCAACTTTATGAAAATGTAACAAAATCGATTTTTTTTTTTTTATTTGAGGTATATAGATACTTCCGTGCTTGTAACACGTTCACTGTCCAACTACTAGGCGTATCTAATAGCATCGCGCTATGACCTGTATATGGGTCACGGACTGCGAACGTGTGGACCCTCTCGGATTTGACATTTTTTTATAACAGTTTCGAACGAACTGTGAATGTACCATATAAAATATATGTGCGTTGGATAGTTTCGTAAGTATACATGGCACACGCGTGTGAATACGTATTAGACAAATATCCAAATACAAAGAAAATCGTTCTCTTGATGTTTAAAACGACTTGAAAATTTACGCGCAGCAACGTTTTTGCGACTGTTTAGAATTGTTGTAGTTGATCGTCCGAGTTCGTCGTAGATACGTCAGATTCGGAAATTCTCTAACGTCTTAACCCCTTCGTGACCTCGCGAGACCAATAAAGAATATAATAAATAATTCCAAATTCAAGCTATATAGATTGTTTGAAACTGGAGCGCACGGATAACTATACCATGAACACGAAGGGGTTAAACCCAGCGAGTATTATGAAGCCGCGGATGGTCTAGAAAATTGAAACTTTCTTTGGATCTTTGATGTCGAACGCTTCCTTGATACTACGTAACAGCGTAGACAGCTCGCGAAACGCTTTTTCAACTTTTACCTTATCCCTCTGAAAGACGAGTTCTTTGAGTCGAGAGCCGTCGACCAAGTGCTTCATCGCTGTGTACGGTTTTTATGTCAGCCGTGCAGAAAACGAGGCATTCCATGACCCTTCGTCGTTTTATCGCGAAGTCGGGTAAGATGCTTTGACGTCGATTTTCGAACGAATTTATGTCGCTAATACGTCTTGATGGTTCTGCGTCAATGGTGGACGAAATTCTTGTCGAGATACAAATCTCAAGAAACGGGTGAAAAATAAGTTGTCTATCAAGTACTCGTTCAACGAAAGTACAATTTGAAATATAGAGTGAAATACTTTGCTATGTCCGAGTAGAATGATACGATTATTAATTTTTGACGAGTTATTCGAGGTTTCAATCTAGATCAGAATTTCGTTTATCTCTGGCACACACTCCTAACGTCGGTGTCTGCCTTTCCGAGATAATGTTCTGCATGTTGTCCGAGTAACGGAACAAGACTGGTACCACCATCCTACATTTTAAACGAACGATTTTAACGTAGACACTGTAACGATAATAGCCTTAGAACGTTTCGTCGTTACCAGACTTTGATCGTTAATGTTAATCGCCTCTCGGTAGGCGATCCACCGATGTCGCCTGCGTATTTAACCCTTGTTGCTATCGAACATGTCAAGTTTCGTTCAGTACAATGAAACGTTTGTAGCTCTATGTAAAATTGAAGACTGGTCCAACAATTTGTCAACACCGCGAATAAAGATTTTTTTAGGAAATATGGAAACTCCTCTTTCTTACTTACTCGCAGGATGCGTTCTACACTTTGAAACGATCAATTTTTGCACCAAGGTCTTCAATTGCCTAGCAAAAATTATTTCATTCATTTTTGTTCGAGGGTTAAACGGTGAATATTTTCATCCGCAACGAAGAACCATCCGAATCGTCAGATTTCTTGCGTTTCAAGAATAATTATCGATTCGTTTGCAATCCACGCGGAACAGAGATGGGCGAAATTTTATTCGAAGAACGAATCACAAATCAAAATCAACGTGCAACATATTTAAATATCGTAGATTTGCTTAATGTGAAACATTTTTATTCCCAAACACTATTTCTGTTTCAATTAGTTGTACTTTTTTAAGTTGTGACTCCCGGAATAATCATTTTGTCCATTTCTGAAGCGGATTTAATCGTGTCGAATAAATATATATATATTCGTTCGTACGCGATCACCGAGGCTTCCTGGCGGATTTTAGAGACTTAAATGTACACGAATTAACATCAACTTCTTTTGTCTACGACTGTGATATAAATATATTTGTATAGTTACGTTTCGTAATACGTATCCGCATTGATTAATCACTTTGATATGTATAAGTTTACCGAGCATCGTTACGCATGTAATAATTGTGGTAATAAATAGTAACTTCATGAATCACGTTTCGATTGAATTTTTGTTTGAACAACGATCGAGAATATGATTTTTCTTTAATATCGACGTTTCGCCAATTCTATCGTCTTTGGAGCAAACAGGCTCTGGTAACTCGCGTCAATCAATCCGCGTCCGACAGTCCGAGGATTCAGTCCTCGCGTATATTTCGGGGCGAAAAAGATCGTTCTGGCGAGTAACTAAAGAGTAATTAAATTAGTTACTTTACATTTGAAAAATATAGCGCGATTTATTCTCAATGATTATTTATATTCTTGCTAATATCTCTGAAACTTTCGAACTGATTGGAAATCACTGTTGTAGACAGTATTGTATGCTTTTAAAAAAATGTAACAAAAATCCCGCTGAAACAATTTAAACATTTTCATTGACAATTTGGTAGAATTTTACCATGACTGCCGCAAGATGGAAGCACGAACGACTTTACAAAAGGCTGCGACAATCGGTACGTAGTTTTACGAATGACAAGTCGATAACTAGGTCTAACGGGTACAACATTTTCTTACAATTTTTGAAATTATTTTACGGGTTCGAGCATGTTGTCCGATCGATAGAAATCGTTCTCTGAACATGTTTAAGTAACGATATAGCGAACAAGCTCGAATAGAATAGACGAATGCATCGAACGAGATGCAACAATCGAGATTTTGTTGTTCACATACTACAGGTGTGCACTAAAATCGCAAGGTCAGAATCATTTAAGTCAAGTGTGTCCCTCACACTATGCTATTGTTTCCATTTTCTTTTACCGAACCTTAATAATAACTAGCCTTCTCTTATTTATACAATTCATCGACAAAATGGAAGCTCTGCTTATCACTTTCAGCAGTGTTAGGGATTATTTTTTACTCCTGAAACTTGATACACTTCCAAATCTCACCATCGAGGGTCTACGAGTTCCCTTAAGGTATTCGTGCTCGAAACAAACATCAACGAAATGAAAGTTTTTCGTTAAGCGCACTTGTCCAGCACGCCAAGCTCCAAACTCCGTTGAGAATCCATTCGCGACGCACTCGGTCGTTATACGGCTCATTTGCGCGACCGAGGTGGAGTACACCCGCCGCAGGTCAAGCATCGGCTTATAGGTGCATGGAAATTAGTATGCAGCTCAGTGTCGACAGCCCGCAGCAATTACTTCGGGGTACTACGGACATCGTGTACGTATCTTCGTAAAGTTAATGCCGAAATGTTTGGACTCTCGCCGAACGAGTTTCATAACGTTGCTTTAATTTCGGTGGCTGCTGAGACCGATCGTGTACCGTGAAATTCGCCTCGAGACTCGACCTCGGGACAACGATATCTCGATTCAGTTTCACGATCCGATCAGAGGAATTTCGAGTTTCGAAGGGCGAAGGAAGCGAGTGTACTAATTCATTGCAGAGATAAGAAGGTTACTCGTAGATCCACTTTGATCAGGCTACTCGGGGACGGTACTTCGTCACGATTTTACCAACCTGATTTCGCTTCCATCTTTCATACTAACAAAACGACCATTTGAAGTTTGCCCACGTTTCAGGGTCCGAATCGTCACGAGTCGTTATCATTCCTAAACAAGGCTCTTCGGTGCAATTTACTTGTTTCAGAGCGGTGAAAGTGGAATGTAAATTACATCCTGCTGGAAGGAATCGAAATCCTTCCCGTGGAGGCACAGCCGACAAGCGGAATGTCAATGTAGATACGATAGGCTCATCCGTTTCTCCGTTTGTTTGTTGCCGGCACGTAGATACCGGATGCGAGAAGAAAGTTAGCGACCGATTCGGACGACGATGAAAGTGTCGCTTCGATTCCGGATACGACGACCCAGGGTGTCGAGTTTTGCATACAATCGATCGAGATTAGCGCGCAATTAAACGAATCGTACGCGCTTGTTCGTCGATCGTGCCGTCTCGATGACGTCTGACGTTCTATCTTCGCAAAGGACACAATGGACTACAACACGACGGGTTCGATTAGCAACTCGAAGGAATTCTAGATCGACAGTATCAGGATTGTCAGTTGACTCGACAGCGGGATAAGTACCGATTTTTAGCTCTCTTTCAGGTCAGGATATTCGACTCAGGACTCTCGTGAGACGATCATTCGCCATTTCCTCGAGCGGACAGTTGGCCGCGGGCGGCGCTAGTGTCTCGACCCGCATAACTTCCACGTTGTTTGTTCTAGGAGTACAACACACTTGCTATTAGACTTTCGTACCTGGAGGTACGAGTTAAATGGGTTCGTGGACTTGACAATCACAATCTGTAATTTTAAATAGATGTAACGTGCGAATTATAAGGAGCTGCACTCGGTCCAAATTACTCTGTCTATCACGCTATCGATGCAACCGTGTAGTAGGGACGGAGGTATGGATGGTGGCTGTGCGACTGTTATTGTTTGGATTCGCTTTTCCAACGGAGACGCGAATAAGAGCGACGCGGGTTATGGACGAAACATGGAAAGGATTGGAAAGGGGCCGTCGCGTGCCATCACGTATTCTCGTTCCGTGACCCGTACGCACGTATCGCGGTGACGCTTCGGGTCTACGCGTCCTGCACATTCCATTCAATCGCATCGAAAACAACGACGAATTTCACGAAGCGTCTCGCGTTCCGCGCGCTACTCTTCCGCCGACTCGCGTTGCACCGACGTTCGCCTCTAGGCATCCCCCAAAGGATCAACGAAGGCGCGCCTGAGTCGTCGAGAGCTGCCGTTCCTCATAGATTCAGAGACAAGGCGAAAATGGTTTGCAGGACGGTGGTTGTAGTAGCTGAGCATTTAGAAATTGTTCATTCGAGCACGGGGGTTGATGTCAGGGGTAAGCTTAGGTAAATTTTAAGTGACGACCAAAATGACTGGCAACCTCGTATGTCGCGGTTTTGAATAGACGAAGCATCAGCCATAGGCGAGAAGGCACGCGCCTTCGAAGAGAAAAGAATCGGACGGTATTCGCGAGACAGGAAGCGTTTGGCATGCCGGTCGAGGGACGGGGGGAGGTCTGCTGCGACATACCGCATCCATCGGTACGAGGAATCGGCGAGTCGTCAGTGTGTTTCTGGAACTCACGTACCATTCAGACGAGTACGCGCGAACGCTTACCGGTCTAAGCAACTCGCTGGCCGAGACAGTCCAGGCTGCTTCCGCGGCTGACGGACGTTCGAATTAGGAACAGTCGATCGACATCCGGAAACTCCGCCACGAGTCGAAATCGACCGTCGATCGCCCGAAAAATTGGTCTCGATACGCGTCAAACGTGCGTAAATGCATTTGAAAGCGTTCGCTTGTTGCTGAGAGGAGAGGGTTACTCGAATCGGCAAGAACTTATGCGCTAGTCTAATAGATCATCGCGACATAGACTGAAATTATTATTCGGAATGAAAGATCGAAAGTTCTAGTTTCTTGCATTGCCGATAAATTGTGCCGATAAACGAGAGAAATCCCGTTTATCATTGCCGCGCCGGTTATCGCGTCAACGTTAATAAACCACGGCGATTAATAACACGTTTCAACGAGACCTTAGATCGCCTGTAATTGATAGGTATATTGGCGGAGATCTGTCCCGTAAAATCGGTTCGTTCGATCGTTCGCGATTGATTCGTCGCGTCACGTTAGCTATTAGCGATCATCCTCGATCCCTGTTATTCGTCATTCAGCCGGCGATGAAAAACGATTCACGCACGTCGATTTCATTCGGAGCGTTTTAATTGGCGATAAAAGACTTGTACGAAGATCGCGAGAGGATTTTATGACCAGCTCGGGACACGGTCGTGCTCCAACATTGGCAATAACCGAGGAGAGCAGCGATGTTTAATCGCTCAATCCAATCGTTGTTGAATTAATTTTGTGCTTAGGAGATGATCAATTAATTTGATCATTAATGATTGAATTAGTATATGCGTACCTATATGTAAACATTAAAAGGAAGATTAAACAGTCTTATAAAACTGTCTATAAAAATTATTTCCAGAGAGGATGAAACGTGAATAACGAATGTTTGTATTTTTAAGTATTTTTAACCATCAGTCTCAAAAAAAGTGAACGTTAAGCGGTTAACGGACTGCGCCTCGCGTTCCATCTAATGGGTACTCTCTCCTCGTTTAGATGATCGTCGACGTCTTGGTAGCCACGCGTTATTGGGCGCTTACTTTCCTGAGGAACTTTATGCATCTGTTCCGTCATCTTCGCATGGAAAGTCCCCAAAGCTGAGACTTGTTTCGAGTCTGGACTTTCGATTCTCCCCTTGGTAAAAAGGTTCGTCTAGTTTAAGTAGGCGAAAGAAATCAGTACTTCCTGAACTTCTCTTAAGCTTTTGATTCTCGGAAGTGCTATCCTGCTAGATTTATGGCACGACTCGAAAATTTAGCACGTTGCTATCCGTGGTCTCCTTTGGTAAGGAATAAGGCCGAGCTAGATGCTAGGTGCGTGGGTTCCAGGTACCAGAACAGAAATCGAACGGAAACAGAAGCGAGGCCAAGAGGGGTACGAGGACACCGATATTGGGTTAGTTTTTGCAACTGGTTTCTAGTTTCCAACAGTGGTGCAATGAGGCCTGCGCTTCCCGTAGACGATCACCACGTTCCACATTAAACTCGCACCGTGACGCGGCGAGGACGAGGACGAGGACGTAGGATGAAGAAAAAGAAGTCGTTTCCCAGTCGTGGAGCCTCTGCTGTTACGGGAAATTCGATTTACATCCGTAGCGACTATAATCCCAACGAATTGAACCCTTGGTAAAATTAAGGGAATGTCTGGTCGTACACATCGGATCACTTCTACTTGATCGTTTTTTCATTAAAAATTCTTAAGATATCATTTCCTTCACAAAATGAACTTTCCGAATTCAAAGCTTCCCGTCGTCGTTTATTATTGCAATGAAATTCTGTCTACTGCAGGCGGCTTCGACGAGTGTTCTCCGCGTCAATCGACGATACTTCGCGTCCAAATTGCGACGAGATCGATGATGTCGTGTAATACGTTATTTCTAGACGCCATTATCGGCGAAAATACCAACAAAAAGCGTGCAAGGGGTGCGTAGGATAGATTGAACTACAACAGGATGCAACCGGCGCATTCGATCCGCCGCAAATGGCCAGACAACTTTTTCCGCGATTCCCCTAGAAATAAATATAACGCTCTCTCGATTTAGCCGCGTTCGATCGTTTCTCACGAATCGCTTGACGTGTGCCGCTTGAAAATTTCCTCCTGCCTCGGAAACGAGGGAAAACGAACTTCCTCTTCGGCCTGGTAACCGCCAACGCTGAATACAATAACATTAATTAATTATGCTTTATTTCATTCGCGGATAAAAGTTCTTTGATTCGTGCGCCCGTAAATTTGAAAAAATGGATTGGAAAGATGAGGTTACTTTCAAATCAATACAATGGGAGAATAGCTACCAAATGCTTCGATTGTTCTTTTATTTTATTTTTAGATGTGATCCTCATTTGGTTTTAGTTCTTCGAAGGTATGATACACCCTCGTACTGTGTCGTGTCGAGTATTGTTTGTTTGTTTTATATTGATTATTGTATTTATTGTATATCATCCAGTCTTGATTTTTACAAATCAATGGTCTCATCAATCCTTAACTTCTTACATTACATTCTTTACATGATTGTTAGGAGCCATTGGCCCTCCTTTAGCACGGGTACCCCGGGATCGTTAAGCCTATACCGTAGCTACAATCAAACTTTATCAAACATAGCTACAGCCCCTGAGGGCTCGTGTCGAATATCTTCATATCTTCTGAGGTCTGTTTCTCATGAAATCAAGGAGGAAAATTTGTCGTGCATCGTGAATCGTCCATTTTTCCCCGCTATCGCTGGGCCTCTCCGTATCGATACCCACGCAAGAACTCCTAACGGTAAGATAATGGCGCGAACCCATCCCCGCGCATTTAACTTTCATTAAGGTCGACAGGTATGACCTTTTCATCGTGGTTCTCTATCTGCGTGTCAACCCGTTAAGGCATGAAATTTTTCTCACGTTCTCCATCTACCTTTCAGGTCCACGAACGAACGTAACCCTCCTACGAAACTAAAAGCTTCGTAGAAAATCTCCCGTAGCCCCAAACCGTCCTGTACGAACCTAAGATTCGATGCCAAAAGAGAGGGATGTTTGAAACTATTGGAAACGTATTATAAAATATTTTCGATCCATACATACGAAGCAGGAAGCGAGAACTCCTAGAGTTTTTAGATGAATATTTTAAGGGAATTAACGGGGCCACGAACGAAATCGATAGAATTAGCGGAACGATTAGCATAATTACACAATCTAGTAGCAGGATCAGTACAAGAAAGGTTAGTTCCGAATAGCGAGTGTGCTCAAGAATCCCGTTTCGATTATTCTCGTCGTTTTTTAAGAAATTTCCATTCCTGCCCCCTGGAGAAACATTACGTGTATACGCTGTTTAATTAATATATACGTGCCTGCGCCGATTAAGAAGCCAGTCGAGGATGACTTTCGATCATTGACTCGATGTAATGAATATTTATGAACCGACTGATAGGATAAATTTAAGTTTAGAAATGTTGAAAAATGCATTGTTTTGCATAAAATCGATGTGAAAAGAGAAACTTTGGAATATTTGTATTCGGAACCTGTTTAAGTTCACATCGTAAAAACTTGTTTTAGAGGAAACAATGATTAATGTTCATTTCAAAGAAATCTTTATTTCAAGTTAATAATTCCTGGGTGCCTACTTGTGTCCTTCCTGGGTACAGGTAAACGAATAAAAGTTAATCCGTGGATAAAAAAGGGAATTAGCATCGGACGAAGATAGAAGAGGAGCTTCTCCTTCCCTTGGCGAAAAAATTCCTGGCCGTAATGACTTTTTGGCGTGGAAAAAGAGACTATGATCGTCCGAGAATACTTGTTGGAGGAGAGAAATGAGAGAGCGGTATTACCTTTTCCATGCAGCATCCTCCTCCTCCTCTTGCTTCAAGGCTGCTCGTTTCACATTGTTTCGCTGGAGGTACATTTGCAGCCACACCTTTCGAAATCATTCGAGCAAGCCTATCAAAGGAACCAAACGGTTCACTCTTTTAACCATACACAATCCCTTTCCAAACTGCTTCCACAAAAAGTTTGGGGCAGTTAGCTGGGGCACGGAATCGAGGGATGTTTATAATTTTTATTATCTATGAAATAATGCTGTATCGCAAACACATGCTGTATCTAAAGTAGTTCAATCAAAAATATATATTATTAAAGAATTCATTGGTTTCTTAACCCCTCTTAAAAATTAACAAGCACGTTGACACCTGTATGAACTTTTTTCATCGTTTTTGTGCCCCCGATCCGCCACTGAAGTGGGTCCCACATGTTAGGACACGCCCCGTAGGTGCGAACCGGTATCCACTTGCCTTCGGTAACATTGTTGCAAGGACATTTTTTTCCCTGATCGCGCAATTTTTCAGCCTGTCGCGAAACACTCTTTTTCGAAACTCGATCGCTTAATCTCGAGTGAAATCTACGCTGAGCACTGTTTCAGTATTCCACAAGATTCCGTGCGAATCGGTCGCATTCATTTTGGGGTTTCGACCGCCATTTTGCTGGCCCGCGTCGCGGCGCTCTGCTTTTTCATTCTTACGTATCCTTAATCGATCCACTTGACACAAAAGTACATTATACAAGCTATGCTTGCTTTTGTCTTTTGCTAACGTGGCGTGACTCATGAATCTCGACTTCTTTGTATTTTAATGTATATAAACTTGGCTTCTCGTTATTCCCATCGTTCAATCCATGTCTATATTTAGAGGAAAATCTTTGACGTCATCTTGGCATCTGTAGTTATTAATGGTTACCAATTAATTTACTTTCATCCATTTTATCTTCATCAAATCGCTAGGTTCTAGTTTAATCCCTCTCGCGAACTATCTTTTATTTTAACTCGTACCTTCTGATTTCCCTTTCTAAGCGTTCTATTTAAAATAATCTTCAGTTCCCCGCAACGTTTTTCTACAATTGAGCGTCGTGGAAGACGTCTAGGTCGACGGTGGAAACCGTGGAGCGTAAATCGGCCGAGGGGACAAAGTCGGGAGACTACGAGGAGCAAATCGTTAATCATGAAATTAAATTGAATCGGGCCGCGGCGCGGTGGGAACGGAGCTAAGCGAAACCAAATCATTAAGAGGGAAACGACGAAAAAAGAGGGGAGATGTCTCGAGAAGAGAGATACCGGTGCAGTCGGCCCCGGCTTCTACGTGCCGGTAACTTTATTTCGTCGACTTTTTTCTCGGCACGCACGTCGCGGGGCCCCGGACCCCTGTCCTCCACGGGAGATTTATGCTACCGACATTGAAACTAAATTACGCCATAAATTAACCTTAAATTCGTGCTTTCGATGCACCTCGATCCACTCCTCCTGCTCCATCTCGGCTCCCTTCGCCCTTCAACCTCGCCGATCGCTTTTCGCGTCCCTTCACGCATACTTCCCTCCTTGTTCTTTCTTGGTGTCTTTATTCTTAAATTCGCGAATCCTCATAGCCATTTTTAATGGTCCGTTCGTGGACCATCGTCTTTCTCAAGGCCGATGAACGTATCCCTTGATTTTTTTTTTAGGTTTCCAGTGTCACCACTTCGACGCACACGATTCGAAAATCAAAATAAAAGTTACGTAGAATGTTAAGAATATTGCTGGAACGCGTCACCTTTGTCAAACACGTTCGAGGCGCTCGTATCGAAAAAATGGCAATCGATTACACGCCCACTGGATAATTTATCACGAGAACAGCCCCTTGGGAAGCGTCCGCGGGGTCGAAACTGCCGAAACGGTACTTCGTCTCGATTTATCGACTCTAATGATCCTTAATTCTCGCCCTCGACTTCGAATCATCGTCGATTCTTCGCCGTGAAGAGGCCCCCCGCACCTCTGTAATCAACGAATGGAAAGGGTGCAAGTTTCTATTGCCTCGTTTTCGCGATGGAACCTTACTTGATATTGTTTTTAAAATCTAAAATTAACTTCGATCGACGATCGATGGCTGTGCTGACACGTTTAATTGCCGGTAATGCGATAATTTATTGAGAAACGGAAAAATCAACAGAACGTGTGTCCGTCAGGTACAATTATCATATGTAACATAGTACACACCTATAGTACGTACGAAGTCAATGCTCGCAATCTGTCCCGTGTACACGCCGTGCGAATCTACCCTAAGTGCGTGGCACGATGACGAGGCTACTACGCACGAGCAGCGATGGGCCAAATTTAAATTTCGCCCACCTCTGCGCACAAGTGACCGTTCTACGCTCGCGACTCGTTCGTTTTCGTCTTCTTTTCGTTTGTATCGTGTAACTTGGAACACACACGACTCGTGTAGGTGCAGGTATATGTAAATAACGGACGATTGGTGTCGTAGCGCGAACACGGATCGACAGCTACCAATTTCTACGGACAAGGGGAACGGTACAAAGTTGACGTTAGTATAATTACGCGATATGTGTGGTAACTGGTGGATGTAAGACTAGTGTTAATAATATGATGTAAGTCGCATCGAGCATTTCGTTCGTCTAAGAGTAAGTAACGGTGCCGTGCGCCGACAACACGCACTGGAGTTTTCGAATAGACCTACGCTAATTTCGCTATCGTGGAACACAGAGATATGTGGAACGAGGTAAACGTACCGATAGTTGACCATTCTATTAGTCGCGTGCTAAGAGATCGCACGAGTCAAGATGGGATTCAATCGTTTAGCAATTTCTCGCTGGTTTAAGAAATGATCGATCCGATAGGAGTTTATTTCATTTATGGACGAACATCGTTCCCTTAAAAATGTTTCTGTGGTCTCACGGATGGTCAACTGCTGGCACACTTACCTTATCGTTGTTTCTGCGTAGAATCGAGAGAGCATACATGTAATATCGTAGAGTTTCCTCGCGTCGTGGATCAGCATGACGATACAATAAATACGTTGATCGCAATAATTCTTAGCTACTACAATAAATACAATCCTAAGTAGAAGCTCGTCGCTGACGTTCAGCTTCGATAAATATCCACACATGGCCGTCGGCAGAATCGTCGTCGTTCGACTCGTTCGTTTAATGAGAACTCGTTTATTCGATTAATGTATCTGGTCTATAACGTAAAATAGTCGTATCATATACAGAAACAGTACACTTTTTAATAATATACGAACCCTGTCAATTTTATTTGTCCACATATTATTAGAAACGTACCGAGTAAGTCTTCTTCGTCGATTTTTCTAATACTCTGAAATGAAATGAGACAATTCCGAAGGTTGGCCCTCAGCAGGATCGAACACAATCAAATTTCGCCTATCTCTGATGGGTTACACGAGCGAAGGGACGTCGTTTGCGACGACGATCGCGCACGCATCAATTTCCATCGAAAATCACGTTTACCGCGCGTACCCTAAAGAAAGAAGGAGGAATAATGCGTTTGCTGCGCGACCTGCCTGAATTCGTTGAGCAAATCTGCTAGTCCGTCGCAACACGCGACGTATACCTCGTATACGTGTACGTATGCGTATATTTATGTGTGTCTGTGTGTGCGTGCGTGGGTTATGCGTGTGTATGTATACTGGCACATTAGAAATTGGCGCGCTTCTCCCATCGATGATGAGACCGAGGCAGGACTGGTTGATCGCGAACCTGCCACGTTGAGCCTCTACGAAGGTGACTGCGAAATTGGGCGATTAAATAATAAATAACGCGGTGAATGTAAGATTAATAACAGATGTTCGAGGTAAACGCGCCAGTAGTGGACAGGCCTGAAATGAAATTTTCAAATGAATATTATCAGAGATTGCTAGATGTCGGAGGCAAGCTTAAATATCAAATTTTAAATAACAAGACAGTTTGTCTACAAAGACTATTCTTTCATCTCGTATTCATGGTATATCATCCGGCGAAGGAGTCTGCTCAGTCCACTACTGATGCCTCTACCTCAAGGAGCAATCGCTGACACGCGAAACGTATCTCGTTGGCCGCGATTCGACAAGATTCGATCACTCCCGAATGTTTCCCGTGTCCGTGACGTCGGATTCGAATCGCTCCCAGCAGTATCCAACACCAGAAGGTCTCGCAAGTCCTGATCAGTTCTGTAACTTTGCTTGGTCGCGAAGTTTAAAACCAACCAAAGCCTCAAACCCCGTCAGGACCCCCAAGATCTTCCAATATCGAACATAACAAGCGACCCGAAGCTGAACAGTCTCCAAAAGTTTTGCAAGACACTCGAACGTCCAATCACTGTTCACAAGACACTCGCGCGGGTGTTCAGATTCGCGCGTTCGATCGCTCGTCCCGTGTCGCGTTCCAGAATCGACGTCTACCAATCGATTCGCACGGAAGCAACCGCGGGGAAAATGTTTCCAAACGCGAGAACGGGTCTTAGTTGCCATTGATCTCGATCGTCGTCACGGAGTTGGCCTGGTGCTCCTCCTCTGTCGCCGAGGACGAAGGCGACACCGTGAAGCTGCCCAAACCGCTCTCCACGAGGCTCATCAGACTGTCCTGGTGAGCTTGCGCGAGCTTCTCGGCCCTTGCCTTCTCCTCAGCCTTCTTCTTCTCGGCATTCGCGTTGTTAACGTTTATATTCTTTGTGTTCTCCTTGATGAACTGCTCGAACTTCGAGATCTGCCTCTCGGTGACGCCCTCTACGATCTCGTTCTTCTGCATCGGTAGGTCGTGCTTGGTCACGGTAGGCTTGTATGTCTTGACCTTCGAGTGGCCCTGGATAATGAGGTACATAGGCCCACGCAGAGGCTTGGCGGGTTGTTTGTAGTGCGAGAAGATGGGATCCGTGGTAAGGCTTGGTACAGTGGTCACTTGAGGAGCAGTCGTCGCTGGAGGACGCGTCGACTCTTCCCTCTCGTTGGTTAGTATCGATCCCAGGGGGGACTGATTCTTCACCTCCGTGTCCTTGGTGTCCACGACGACGGGTGAATTCTCGGTGGGGCTGGCGGTTGGCAGGAACGGAGTAGGAGTGGTGATCAGAGTCGTCGTGTCAGGTAGGCGAGACCGATGATGATCGAAGGGGTGTTCCTCCGCTCCCATCGCTTGGATGGTCAGAGACGAGGATGCAGGTGGATTAGTGAACCCGATAGCGAAGTCTTGCATCTGCGGGGGTCGGTGCGACTGATCCATGGGCATGGAGGCTGCTCCCATGTGATTCATCATGGGCTTCGCGGGTGGCGCGTGGATGTGGGCCATCGGTGGGAACATGGACATCGGTCCTGGCATTCGAAAACCTAGATTCGGTCGCATACTGCCCAGGAAGTGCATCATGGCGTGGTTGGGCCTGGACTGCGAGTGCATCATGGATTGAAGAGGAGCTTGGGGTGGTCCAAACGCGTGCATCGGGTTAACAGGGAACCTGGAGAGCGGAGGCATACCTGTGGGCTGAGAAACTGGGTGCTGAAGATGGGAGGGAATCATTCTATTAGGGGAAACAGCAGAAGACTGGGGAGACTGGGGATCCTCGTAGAAGACGGGAGAAATTGTCACGGAGTTTCTGACTGGCTGAGGCTGAGCTTTCGGTGCCTTCTCGCTGGACGCTTCGACCTCTATCGTCGAATTCGTTGGTACGCTCGGGGTGGATTGCATCGAGTCTGAACCAGAGACGTTTGGCTTCTTCTCAGAGTAATTTATGGGCATCACCACGGCCACTGGGCCTTTGTTGGCCTTCTGAGACTCGATATCGAGACTGGCAGGTGAGTTAGCAACGACTATGTGCATCTTTTCGGATGACTCCTCGTCCACGTTCTCTTTCACACGTTCTAGAGAGGAATTCGCGGGTGGATGAACGTTTGCAGTGGTTGGTGCGAGTTTTTCAGACGAAGCTTCCTTTTGGCCCATGACCACCTCCTCGTTCTCGTTACTGTCTCCGTCCACGATTATGTTGGCGTTCTGCTTGACCACCACCTCGTGATTCGACGAGGCGGCGACGTGGTGATCGATCTCGTACTGATCGCGAGGGTAGTCCGGAGTCCTCCAGCCGGATTGGCTCGCATCCGAAGTGGTTGGCGTGGACACTGGACCGTTGCTAGGCCATCCACCGGAGAGAGTCTGGGTGGACTGGTAAATCAAATTAGACTTCTCGAAGGAAACGGACGGAGTCGTGATGCTCTCGTATCTCGACTTCGTCGGCTGGGCTGACGAGGAAGCGTAGACGCTCTTGATGGTCTCGATTTGGGAGACCATCGCGCCTTTGTTGGATGGCTTGGACAAGTTCTGCGACTTGGCGGGGGTTTGAGGGGGTGGTGGGTGTTGATTATAGTTCTTCGATGGTATCGCGTAGAACTGGGACTCCTGAATCACTGGTCCTTCTTCCGTTTGGGTGCTGAACTGCTGAGTTGGCTCGGCGAAGCTAACCAGCTTGTCCTTCTGGACCAACGGCGGAGGCAGCATCATCGTGTACGGCTTCGACTTTTGGTTGTAATACGGACTAGGGTAATAGCTAGCTGGCACAGACTGTATCCTGTTCTGGTTCCTGTAGTCGATCGGTCCGTTGCGGAAGTTGGACGTGCGCAAGACTTTCGGAGGTTCCGCGCCAGTGCTGCCAGTGTAGTCGTTTCTGAACGAAACGTCCTGGTTCGACCTGGTGAACTTTGGCCCATCGACGAACTTCAGGAATTGCTCTGGTATCTTGGGACTGGTCTTCTTCGCGGTGACGCCAAGGACTAGGATGTCACGTTTGGTAGACGGCTCGGTGGTGTGGGAGTCTAGCCAGTATTGCACTCTATCGAGAACGGGAGGAACGTAGTCGAAGGTGGGGTTGTTCTTCAGGGGATCTCCGCGACCTAGAGGCGTCCATTCGTCGTAGTCCATTCGGGGCGAAAACACGCGGGGTTTGCTTTCGCTTTGACCTGAAAACAGAAAAGTTCGATTCGTGATTTCTGATGCAACGGCGAAGCGTTCAATAATTGTTGCGCTTGTAAATTTGTTGATGTCTTCCACCGAATTCCACTGACTGCTAATGCTGGAAGGTAAATAAATAGGCAGCATCTGGGATTATGGTGATGCGTGTCACGATTGATTAATTGATTCGAGTTTTATTATACGCTTCCTTCAATTACCAGGCTCACGGATTCGACTGATTTATCGCAGACGTGTTACTAACGTCACGGATTCCCCGATGACCATAAATTTACCGGAACGCGAAACCTGCTAGAATGTGAAAACAGATGAACGAGTGGCCATTTTACGTGATAGCTATAAATTCTCGTCGCGCATCCGTGACGTCTTGAGGTTTCAATTAAACCATTTTCGCCTCTCAACTTTCGGTTAAACGTGTCCAGCGCTTTTGACCAATTGGAATTCGCGGAAGAAACTTACTGGATGTATCAACGTCGTTCCTTAGGTAGTTTTCTTTTAATAAAAGTTGAAATTGATATGTCAGGTAGACTTATTGCTCTATTTTCAGGCCTTCGAAGCTGGATAGATCCCTTATCGCTGGACATGCTGCTTTAGTTTCTATGCTCTGTGACCCTCGTGACACCTGCGAGCTCGACGTACCTTCCACCATGGAAAGTTTAATGGACGTCGGCTGTTCCGTGAAACTTTTAAACGAAGTGCCGTGTACGTAGCCAGTATGGCGACCGCATCGAAACTATACATAATCCAGCCGGGTCGCGAAGTGTGAAATTATTCCCTAATGCTTCGGACCCTGCCAGAGTATCGCGCTAGAAACGGAACACAAAAATAAAACTCCATGCATAGGTAGCCGATACTTTTATTTAACTATTCGCCGTTCGATATGAACAGTCCTTTATTTCTATTTTTTGTTTAAACCAGATAACGCAAGAACTTTTACCGCAACGTTCCCTTCCAATCGTTTCAATGGAATCTGTCGCAAAGGTTTCACGAATATATTTGACCCCTGTAAAAGATTCATGTCGATTATGGCATAATTTCTCTCGTCCATCGACGCCCGAACGTAACGCGTTTATGTTTCGCATGCAGCCTGCGCCGAAGACGTGCGAGCATAAACGATACTCGTCTGCCACGGACACGGTACATATAGTAGAAATAGAAACGTCGCGTCGTCCGACTCGATAATGCTGGAGAAAACGCGAGCTCTCGAGAGCCATTATCGGTAAGCTTCCTCGCGGGATATGGAACGTAAGTGCACGCACACTCGCGTTCGGTGTGTCTGTGGTGCATCTTCATCGACATGCGTTACATGGGTCCTCGTAACAGCGGATACATTAGTTACACTTACGCGAAAAATATAAATACACTGCTCCAAAAGTACCGAAACTAAATTTACCCCAAAATTTCCTAAATATCTCAACATACGCCACCGACAAAAATTTAATTCAAGTATTCGTGGTAACGTCACGTTTTGAATTGAATCTCATTCGCAACATTGTAGATTTATTCAAATATTCGTGGACATTGACGGGATTTAAATTAAAATTTCGTCTGGATGTCAAGGGACTGGGTTCGAGACCGGAAGATCTCGCGTTTTCGTCGACGGAAAATTGTCGTCCAGAGAGGAAAAGTCGCAACGGCTAGGACAGGCTGACAGTTTCTCTATTTTTCCTGCTTCCAGTTTCTCGTTACGAGCATGGACGGACGGATAAATGTTTCATCGGCATGCCGGAGTGGGCCGAGGTTCACCTCACCGGTGTCTCTGAATGTCCCACGGGGACGAAACGGCCTGCAGGCGCCAGTACTCGAGTCGTGTCGCATAAATACACGTGTCATGCGAAACGTACGTGGTGTACGAACACGGTTACTCAGTCGGTGCGCTTTCCTTCTCCCTCTCACTCCCTCTCCCTTTCTCTCTCTCTCTCTCTCTCTCTCTGTCGTTCGCTACGCTGCTCGTTCCATTTGCGCATAATACACGACAATCCTAGCAATATCTCCAGCTACGCGTCAATTCCTATTCACTCTGCGCTTGTCAAATTACTCGAGACACAGTCGCCAAGAATTCAACCTATTTCTAATAGTAGTAACGAGTCTGTCTAATTTGAGGCCTTAAAAATTGGATGCCGCTTTACATTTTTTTAAAGGTGGATTTATTCGACGCATCAATTTCAAATTTTACAAGTAGATTTACATTTCGTGAAGTAGAAATAAGCGATTTCGACGAAGCAGTACCAGCGTGTATCTCATCGCGACGATTTTGAAGCGAACAATCGAGAATTAAAAATGCCAGCGGGCTCTAAAGACGTAGGCGAAAGTGTCGCGGCCGATAGCAGGTGAAGCTCGCTCGCGATAATTGCTCGCCGGTATCGCGTGCACGCTAAAGCAAAGCGCAAGTACATAGAGACGGTAGAACTGTTTTCGAGGGAACTGCTCCATTCGTCGACGACTGAGCAAAGATTCATTAAGGTTAAGAGCTTCGCTGTTCGTGCCGTGTCGTCGAGACGAGGGGAATGAATTTCTTCCGCGTCCCCGATTTATTGTTACGAGTCTTGAACCACTGGGCGTTAAAGGGTACATTGACGCCATCTTAATTACCGTGCTCAATACTTCTTCCGTTTCCTCGATCAGCTTCGCGCCTCTTTCACGACTGCGAGAAACTAGCAGCGAGCTGAAGACTGTACAGTGGCGCTCGAAAATGTTAGGCACCCCATATAGAAATTTAAAGCATATCCGTGAAAAATTGTGGAATAAATAGAACACGCTGTTCCTCTATCTCCTCTAACAAAGGAACAAACGAACGAACGAACGATCTCACTTTCTTCTCATTTTGGCCCGGTCATCTCCTAAAAGACTCCCAACCCGTAATTAAAACCCTCCAACCCTTTCGAACGCGTTTGTATTTCGAAATCCACTTTGCTCCCTTAAGTTTCCCAGACAGTGCAATAGGATACCTAGTTTTAGTAGAGTCTCGACTGTTATTGCGCGCGAACCGTAAAAGATTGCTATCGCTTCCTCTCGCATTTCTCTGACTCCTCTTTTTTTTTTTTGTATTCGGCGAACCTGCGTCGCGACTTCTTTCGACAAACATTTTTAATATTCGGGAAAAACCGAGGAGATCCGTTCCAGAAGACCGTAGAAGCGTGCAGCTGGCACGAATAATACGCGTAGCGAAGCACGGAAGCATATTGAAAGCAAAGTTCGGTGATGCGAGCGCATGCACGCCTTTAAAAGCGTCGCGTTACTTTCTCGTGCTTTTATGTCTGGTTTATGTGCCATTATTTGAAAATGGACTGGCAACAGCGAGTAGTTTGCAGCTATTAGGTGTTCTCGCTCGAAAGTGTGACAAATACACCGACTAAAATGGATTGGATACCTCAGAAATTGAAAATAAGGGCTGAGTTACTATTTGTGGATAAATAGTAAGTAATTCATCGAATGTGCGCGAAGTTACGAGTGTCTTTACTCTGTCAAATGATTATTAATCGTTTGTTCAATTCTTTTGTTTGTTCGTAGGTCCATATTGGAAAAATTTCAAGATCTCGTCGAGATCATGTATTCGAAATTGTCGGAAATTCGAGATCGATATGCACGTTTCGAAATTTTTCGAGATCAAGATCGAGATCGTAGAAATCTCGTCTCGTCTCGTGCGCATCGCTAGTTTGGAGCGAAACGACTGTTCAATTTCTGACAAAACATGAAAAGCATTAAATAGGAGCATAAATGATGAGATAATAATCGAGAGAGAAAACGATCAAAAACAGAATTTCGTCGACGATACGCTGATTTCTAGACCCATGTTTACTCGCGCGCTCTCCCGCTCACTTTCGTGAACAGCGTGTGTATCTGAATTTTAGCACACCCTCTACACACACGTGTAATTATCCCGAACGGCGCGGTACAAGCGCGAATAAAAGCGTTTTCCTACGTTGCATGTGTATCGACACGCGTGAGTATTCTTTTAGCACTGAGCTGAGTGACCTACTGACCCGCCACACACGCTCAGCCACACATGCACGTACGTGCGAGCGTGAGTACACAAAATTTCTCGACGATACGGATACATTTTTACTAAATATCGCGCGGCAGCCGAAAATCTTTTCTGGTAAACTCGCCAGCGCTTTGAATCGAACGGGACAGTCTAAGGAACACGAGACGAATCGATTCGACAACGGAGATGGACTCCTGCATCGAATTTTCCACGTCGAAGAACACGAAATCGTGGAAAATGCATCGAAGCTGGGACAATTCGACGTCCATCGTTTTAACTCAGTATCGAGGTTAATGCAGTTTCGATCGGGTTCAACGATGATCGCAGCAACAGCGATCAGAACTGCGAAACTGTTGGCAGCAACTAGAAATAGTCTCGTAAGAACATATAACACGGTGCTTTTGTCATACGAAGACGCAGAGTTGGCTTGAAGGTCCAGCGATCGTGCCAGTTGAACCCTTTTCCCGCAGCTTCCTGCAGTACGACGATCGAAGTATCCGCAAAGGCTGTCGCAAAGCTAGCCATAAGAGCTGTGGGTGCGCGAACTCGGATATTTTATTGGCTACGTAATCTAACCCTCGACAAGAGGGTCGAAGATTAAAGAGGTCTTTCTCTCGTGGATTGCGAGCAGCTCGACACTGGAATCTCTCCAATATTCAGAGTTTTAAGAAATCAGTTTAATTAGTAGTAAAGCATTTTGCAGAGCTAACGTTTAAAAGCGAAATCGCAGACTCACCAGTCTTATTCTCAATCGTAGACGACACGGCTTGACAAGACGAGCAGCAGACGAGTCCCGCCAAAAGGAGCCACCCGCACAGATCCGCCACTCTTCTCCGTGTCATCTGAAACAGCAAATATTGAATTAAATTCATGGACTTTCTATTGACAGATGTCGCCAGGCTGACGGATTCCAGGCTGATTAACAGATCCTTAGTTGTATGTATTAATTTTACAATTAGGTGTTCCGCGTGTTCGTTTTCGTACTTTGCTCTAGAATCTAATCCGTTTACAAACGAAATAAATAAATAAAATTAAACAATGAAAGATTTTGCAAAGCCTCTTCGGTCACGTTCAGGTGAATCAGTCTTTTATCCGAGCAGAGTTCATTCAGGTACCTGGAAGAGCTCGAACGAATACTCCCGACGTTTGTATGAAGCGACCGGCGATATAGCGTTCGTTCGTGTGTTGCATCGGCGACCGACAAGGTACCCGAATAATCCCAGTCGGGTCGCGACCTATCCGAACCGAGCCACGAATCACGTTCCCACGATCTGGACATCCGCGACGGGCGCATCCTTTTTCGAGAGCGTCGAGAAATCGTTCGTTCGATACCTTTCATCGGCGATCACCCGAGATACGAGCCCGATAACGAGGGAACGCGACTGAATGGACCGAACCGAACCGAGAAAGTGGGAGGATCGATCGAGAAATCGCTACGGGCGGACGTGTTGACTTAGGTTGAGGCTACGATCTACGGAACACGCTCTATTTCCTCGTCGATCTTACGCACCACGATTATTAGATTGCTCGCAGATTAGATTGTTCGGAAATATAAATGGAGCATGATTCTGTCGATTTTTATGCGTTGGGCAGTTGTAGCATAGAGTGGTGGGAAAACCTTCGTGTATGTGCAGTATACTGTTATTTTCGTATGGTTGATAATTGCGAGATTTTCAGAGGCCGCGAATTATAAATTGCACCTGATGCATTTGGGAAGGAAAAAGAGTATATAAAATTTGAGTCATACTGAGAAACTAACAAGAGAGTAGAAAGCATTAAAATAGAAAGAAACAGGAAGATATACGTGTAAATAAATAAAGGGATTAGATGTAATTGCAGTGAAGTTATCGGTCTGATCGCAAGGCCAAAGAGAATCGGTCGGCCGAGCGAACTCACTCTCGCTAACCATGAAAATTGTACGTCCGCTATCCTGATATACGAGTTAGCTAGAAACGAGAGTTTACCGTGTTATAGAAATTGATACTACCTACGGATAATTGTAGAACTAATTAGCGTTGTCGCATCGATGCCGATTAGCACGGAAATTATCTGCTTGCACGGTCCCATGAATCACTAGGGACTTGTCAGCGGAGATAAGATACTAATAGATTATCAGTCGACCGTTTCGTGAATTGCCAACGATCGACACGCACCCAAGGTTATTTATACGTGAAACTGGCAATTGGAAATTTACACGCTTATCCCGTTTACATTGCGCAGGTTTCCCATGTATTAGACATTTTCGAGCAAACACGATTAACGCGTGAACTCGATCTTATCGAGCAGTCGAATCCACCAGAGGAAACGTTTCGTTTCTCATGATCGAGAATTCTGTAACAATGCCTTCGGGTCACAGACTCGATAAAAAAAAAAAACATTTCATTTCTCAGGGATATCGTAAACATGAATTCACATTCTCAAACGCCCTCGTAAAATGCACAAGCATTTCCTATTCGCAACGAGTCGTAAAAAAAGAATTGCCTTTAAAAAGTTTGTACGGGCAAGGACTAAATATATACAAGGTTAAAGAAATCGATTAATAAATTCTAAGAAAGGGGATCGGCCAGGTGGGCTAGAAGTTTGGAATTCCCAGACGCGCGGACGTCGTCCGTAAAATCGAATCGAAAATTGTCGATCGACAGCAATACTTTCACCCAGGACACGCGCGAATCAGTTTGCCGACGCGCAAGGGTCACGTTCGACGAATCGCCTTCGCCCGTGCGCACGGCTCTGCTGATTTCTATTTGTCGATAACAGCCTCCTTAGTAAACGTGAATTAAGACGAATATCTCTCGAGCCGTCAGAATTTCGAGAGACCGAGACCGGTCGTCTCTGAAATCTCTAAAATTGTCTTTGCTCTTTACGCGACGATTACGTTTATGATGTTCGTAGAATCGATGAACAATCAAGCTCGTGAACAATCAAGTCTGACGAAAGAGCGTGGCGAGTGAGCCAAGGATGCGCGGGTGATTCTTGGATGGCACGGAAAGCGGGTCGAACGAGGGGATGCTCGTTCGTACGGGCTTCGGAAAGCCTGCTGGAAGCGGTTTCCATCGTGCGTATTTGCACGTGGGACCGAGGCGTATCGAGAGACGGACACGTGCTAACGGTAGACGATGCTTCGGGCGCCGATCTCCTCTCTCTGGAGTAAGATTCCCAAAGAAAGAACCGTGGTCGGCATGGACGAGCGAGCAAAGAATGCCGCCTTCTGCGAGGTCGCCACCAAATTCGGCGAGATGCGACCTTGAAGTTTTGGAAAACAGAGGAGAACGTTCATCTTGAAGTTTTCCAACCCCGTCGCGGAAGCAAATTAGAAGAAGGGGATGGAAGACATACTCTTTTTGTTGGTACGATGGAAAGAAGATTAGACGAACCTTATTCAGATTGTAGAGTTATAGAGACTTCTATGGCGTACTCTAATCTTGAGTTCTAGTTAAGTTTATACGTAGGTGAAATTGATTTTCGTAAGCAATTATCGACGGAAAGCACAGTTGAAGAGAAGTAATAATTTCCATGTATTTTGATTGAAGATGATACCGGTTTATATATCGGTCACTGATTAACGAACTCATGCCATGGGCCACCAACAGTATTCTAATTGCTCGATCGAACGACTAAAAACTAGAAGAGTGCTCCAGATGGTGTTCAAACGGCCTGTACCTCTATATCAGGTGGGCTTTGCAATATCAATTCGTTCTAATTCTACAATTTGCCAAGCGTGGCTTACGGTCGAGAGATCGAATATTGCTAATCTTGGTAAAAGCTTCGCGAGCAAATATTTTCTCACGGACGGATAGAAACGTTCGAAGGGGAATACGCCGGCAGTCGCCAGACCTCGTGTACCGAAACTCGCCCGTAGCTTTCCTAAAAGTCACGTTGGGAAATTTATGTCAATTTCCACGACCCCTACCGCCTCCCCGCACCTTGAATATTTGTTGCCTACTCAGCGGAGTCGTATTTCTACTTAACTATTATTTATGGACGCGAGGCTAGGACGCCCGGAGGATATCGGAGGAAAACAGGAAGACCGGAGAAAGTAGACGCAAAAATTGGCGGCGCTAACTTCGTCGATAACGCGTGAATCGACTACGAGTCGAACGTTCTTCGGCAATTATTGCGTCCCAAAGGTTAGGGAACCGGGACGTTCGCGTGTGTACTCGCATGCACGCGACGAATTATGAGTCGTGAAGTCGAATTAAAATAGTTTATACAAGCATTCTGCTGTTTAAAGTGCTCTAAAATGAATTTCTTTGCGACTCATCAATAACTACTACCTTTTGACTAATCTAGTTTGACGATAATTTTAAATTGTTGCCTAGAAGAGAGTTTTGCTCCACTCTAATAATAAGCAGAGGAATTTTTCAGCCGTTGTTTTGTCTCATCCGGCTACAGCGAATTGTTACAGGAACGAGTTCGCGTATTATTCACGGTGCCAATCGATGAGAAGAAACGAGGTTGCAACAAAAAGCGACGACGAGCGTGTTCGCGTATCTCCTCGTCACGACTAGCCACGCACCAATATGTAATTACGGTTTACATCGTTAGAAAGTTATTGTCGGCTCGTGGATCGCTTGTTCTCGATCGTTTTGCCCCCGAATAGATCTAGACTCGCGGACCATCCAACGATGTTTCTGCATTCGCGCTCCGAAGGAAACTGCGAACACGTTCGCTCGTTAACTAACCGACCACGTGCCTCTGCCTGGCGAATAAACTAACTACGACGGGCAGCGAGCACTTGGATAGCCGACAGATGTAAGTACGAGTGCATCGAACAGATAAAGCTCCATTAACGTTTACAACTCTGGTATAAGCTCACTCGGAGTGGAAGATTTACGAGAATTGTACGAATACTGGGATGTTAACTAATAAATCTAATAAAGCTGGCGTTGGAAAAGAAGGTTAGCACATAGAGATATATAAATGGACGTGTCGAACGAAAGCGGAAGCCGCAGCGTCGATTGTGCCAGACGAATCGAAATTAAGGTCGCCCGAATTTACGGTTCCGTACACGCGAGACATCTTACGTAACAGCTCTTCGTTGGAATCGAGACACGCCCGATGGTGCACAGAGTCCAGCAGTGTAGCAGCTCGCTGGTACCTCAAAAATTGGAGGAATTGTCTCTTACAAATGCTAGAGAGATGAGGAAAGCTCAACAAATTTAAGAATTCTAGGGTTAACGGATGAGTGGATTCGCTGGTTATTTTCAAGAATCAAGGCGCCACGACTGTTTTGGCGCGTGGCGAGCAGGTAAACTAGTGGCGCCACGTGTTAACACCGATATGACATCTAAATCAGGGACAAATCTTGAGAGCAGGCGTATGTAATCTTGACCTTTCTTTTTTTTTGTAATTTCATACCCCCTAAAGGATGATTACCTCTATCGCCACCACTATCAAAGTTAGACGATCTTCTACTCTGTTATTTCTCGAAATTGAAGGCATCAAGCTTCAAGATTTACCTATCGTCCAGGGCCTAAAACGTGACGTACCCCCTCGAGGTAAGTTTTGGTCGGGCGGGGGACAGGGATCGAGACGAAAACCGGAGCGGGAAGAAACGCGCGGCGCGAACGGCCCTGAGATCGAGGTTGGATCGCGAGACAGCGTGGCCCCATGGTTTTCACTTTATCTCTCTCCTGCGGACCACACATGGTTATGGTGCGCGCGTCACCAAACGTTCGAACACACGCAGAATCCTTGTCTTCGCGCGTGTGTGCGCTGAGAGTATCCGCGCGCACGACCGACACGAGATCCTCTCAGACTATATGGTGATGGGAATTAATGATCGACGTTAACCGTCGGCTTATGCCACAGGTTTCCGGGAAACGAAACGCTCGCGTATCGAACGAAAGTGGTCCCTCGATTTCCTCGCTGCCCAACATCACCAATGATCGAGGTTAATAGCCTGAACGAGGACGTTGCGCCTAACGTTCTCCGGTCCTCGTGCTGGCTCGATGCACGGATTTTTGGATTTTTGCGTGTTCGCTACTTTTTCGCTCAGTGGGCTTTAGGTCTGTCCTTTTTGCCCTATGGACTCCATTAATCCGAAGAAACCCTCTCTACTTGATCTTTTCCATCGCGGTAATCAAAGAATTTCTTGGCTTGGAGTCGGAACGGTTAAAAATGCGTCGAGGAAATCTCGACGGTGGTCCGAATAGACCGCGGCGGAAGAAACAGCTGTTCTTTTCATCGAAAGGAGAAACCTTTAACGAGTCATCGGCAAAGAGGGCCGCGGGGGGGCCCGTGGCCCCAAAACGAAACCGGCCTATATTAGCTAAGAAGGCGTATTACGTATGCAGGCCGTTCGGTCTCGCCACCGCTCCTTTTCTCGCGTGCGATGAAATTTTCATCGTGGCTCGGGCCTTACGGGACATACACTCATGCGAAACAGCGACGACGCTCAGTCCCACGAATCTTCGTCGGCTGGGCCCAAGCGACGCGGCATAGCGCGAGCAATAAGAGGCCCCGCAAAAGCGAGAAAAAGTAGTCGGTCCGGCGGAGACTTGGGCCCGTCAAGACGTCGAGATAAGCCGTGGACAGTTCGATCCGAGAAATCGATTCTCGGCTTGTCGTTACTTAACGTTAACAGCGATTGCGCTTGTAACGCGACAACAGAAAAATACGGATCGAATTAATGACGCGAACAAGCACCGACGACGGAACTCACCACGCTCCTCCGTTCTTTTGCGCTTCTTTTCATCCGTTGGCTCCTTTCGCTCGCGGAGAGGGCTTGGAAATTTTGCTTCCTTGAATAATCGGCGTCTTTTTTAATTAAATTTGAAAGGAATACAAATTAAGCGATCTGATAAGAAGAATAATACGCGAATGAAATTTGCGATCTTTCAACGTAGCCTAAAAAATATTGCAAAAGCAACGAAATGTAAAACGGGGAAATAGATAGACGGGGAACTGCACGATTCATGTTATACGACATACGCGCGCTGATGGCCAAACAGGAACCAGCGATGCGTATACTTTCTCAATCACTTGCACGTGTGCGCGCGAAATTCAAACGATTACGTAACATCTGCATTGCACGCTTTAACGAAGTTTGCTGCGCACACGGTTGTTCGAGGGTATCTTCGTTTCGCTAACTCATCCGTTCGGTGTTTTTCGGGTGGAATTTGGGTACGGATGTTTGCACGCGTATGCGAAATTGCATTTCCTCTCGGTCGGTTCCGCAAAATGTAGCAAATAATTTTTGAATTTATTGCCAACGAAGAATTATACGGAGATAAATGCTACTATACTTCCCTGTTTTCTGCTGCTTTGGAATTAATAATTTTGTTCTATCGAATCGTGGCATTGTTTCTGAACAGTACTCGGAAGAATCGTAATTTACAGCAACTAAAACAAGAGAGTATAGCGATTTCCTACGGTTGGCAAGGATTTCCTGTACATACTTCTGTCGGAATCGTGTCCCGAATAGGGGTCACACGATTTACATGTGTTCGCTTCTTACATCGATGAGAATTTCTCCATTTCTTTTCTAGGTGGTCTTCCACCTGATCGGAGAAATGACGAAAGTTATGGGCTCCCGTGGACGGCATCAATCCCATGAAATAAATTATACCAGCTAGACAGAGATACACGTTAACCGCTTAACGCTCTAACCCGAGTATACTGGGGTTCATGCATATTGCATTTTTTTCGCCGACCCGAGTCAAGCGCGGTATTTGAAAGTGTAACCGATAAAAGAACTACAGAAAACACTGACTTTTGAAACAACTACAAACACACTGACCGAACTATTTAAAAAAAAAAGAAAAAAACACGAAAATTTAACACAGTACTTTCGCTGTATTTTTAAGTGTTTGTACACACTTTTCCTCGAGCCACATTTGCAACCTGCTGGAATACTGAAATGTTGCATACAGTCTCATCCCGTGTGACAGTTTGAGATATCAAAATTTGAATGTTTTTGATTAGGTATTAGTTCTTCGACTCGACCGACTGGCTCACTTCAAAGCGCTGCCGCATGCGCGTCGATGCAAACTTACATTTCTCATTGTTAAAGAATTAAGGACATCTATACGGAGTTATAAACTCATTCGCAGTCTCTTTCGATCGATCCTCGCTCGTGCGAATTCCTCTTTTGAACTTACACCCCGCGTTTCGATATCAAACATTTAATTTCTGACACGGATTCCGAGCTGCGACAGCGATATCCTCTAAAAAAGAAAACGATTAATCTTCCACCGATCGGACGCTGTTTCCCACGATACATAGAGCATTTTGTTGTGAGCGCAACGTCCATGAATATTTATTCAAACAAATACGACAGGTGCTACGATCGAAATGATTAATAGTTGACGGATCGCGACGGTCAACGTTTGCAACGTAGAAACGTAGAGGTAATTAAAATCATTAATAACCGAACAAACATTTTCTATCCTGTTATATTCTTATGCCAAGTAATACAATCAGATACTTTTAGAACGAGTAACATAATAGAATAAAACGACTTGTTATTTTAGAAATGAGGCCAGACGAGTAAACCACCCCCCAGATTAGAGGTAACGGAATCTAAATGAAATTCGTATTTTATTCATCGCGAATATTCGATCATTTTAGCGAGGATTAACGAAGAGGTTAACGTTCGTTCAAATGTAAATATAGAAAAATGCAAGCTCCATGACACCCGATCGGATCGATATTGAACGATCCAACCAATCACCGGGATTGCAGATAATTCTGGACCGCGGTGTTCGGAAATGGATCGTTCAGAAATAAACGCAAGCGCGTCCAGGACTACGCGAAATTGTCAATTTAGCTGCGTTGGAGTTGCGGTCGCACCGACGCCATATTCCGTTTCATTTCCATATACAATTTTCGTCTGAGTGTAGCACACTTCTGGGATAATTGCACGCCCCGTAATATCTATCTGGTATCGTTTGAGAACTCGTTACAGCGATATTAGGTTATCATTAGCTCCCCCGATACTTAATTGTCCCTTAGAGAGCGCTGCAAATTCTTCGCGCAGCAAGTGACTTCGGAAATAATACGGTCGTCGATTAAAATTCCACCTCTAACACAGTTTCGTAGCACTTCTGCTAACTTCAATCAAGATATTAAATATTCAAATTATCACAAATTGGAGAAGGTGTGACTGATAAGACAGTCAATGACGAAGGTCCAAAGTGAAAGGAAGACAAATGGTGTTTCAATAATATGTTTTAATAAACACGCGTGTAACCCTCGAAACGTCCGTCGTATAATTCGTCAAAATGCTTGACGTACGAGTCACTTAAGAGTAAACAACCAAAAATATCGTCAGAACGACAAGTTTGCAAACTTTGCCTACAGTTCTGATACATTGATGAATTTTTGTCGATGGACTGGACCCGCTCGACCCGCTCATAGCGCTGACGAAAATCGATCGATGCACCCGATGACCTCTTGACCGAATATTTACCGATTCTCGTAAAACGTACGAGTCCCTCGAGCCGAGCCCCGTATATCGCGTGTCCTCGATAATTGCTTCGCGGCTGCGAGCTCGCTAATTGCTCCGCCGAAGGGCGCCAGAAGACGAACGTTCCCATAGAAATGAGAAATCCGAATGAAAACGTCGCACGCCTCCTCGGTCAACATCGACTCGAGAAATCCTCAAGACGTACCACCGAGTCGAAAAAAGTTTGCTTCAGAAAGTTCGCGTTGAAATAAATTACATTCATTTTATTCAATGTTCCTGTTCACCATTTTTCTGTTCATTTTAAGTGAGAACTGTCTGTTTCATCGCTGTTTCTAAAAAACATTTTTCTATCAACGCGATGAGAAAGGTTGGAAGCGATGAATCGCCGGTGATCGACGGAAAATGGCGGTTCGATGAAAAAACAATGGCTGGTGGACTCGGAGGCGCGATAAAACACTCTCGCGACGCGATTGGTCCCGGCGAAATTGCATCCGGTCGCGAGTCGTGTATCCGCGGATCGTTGGATCCGTTGCAATTCTTCTTGCGACAATCGCTCTTCGACAACTCCACTCTCATTCTTCGATGACTGCTTCGAACTACGATCTATCAAAATTAATCGCTGACGCTTTGTCTGCTATTTCAATTGCGCACAATTTGCATGGAATGAGTATTATCTTTTGCAGTGGCTTTCAGTTTATAATATTCGTGCACAAGTATTAATTCGTCCAAACGAACAACTTATTAATAAAATATAGAGGCTGGAGGCTTGACGGACACCGCGAAGGGTTAAACGGGGCCCGAGTTCGATCGTTTCGTGCGTTGAAAGAAAAAAGAAACAAGAGCGCGACAACGGGACAAGAGTGCCCTTCCTCTTCGGCGAACTTCCCTTTGGATTTATGAATGCTGTTCGCTGCAAAGGGACCATGCTCGTTTCCTGGTTGTAAAGGGAGATATATGAACCTTATGGGACACCGTACATTAAACCGGGAACAGTCTGTGTCTGCGCGTTGCACGTATTACGTACCGTCGCGTCGTGCCGAAAGGGTACAAAGTTATCTCGACCGCAATTCGGTGGTGCGATCGCGCGCTGAAATATATTTTTTGACGCTCTTCGACGCATCAAACCGGAAGAGCACGATGTATCCCGTGTCTGCGTGCCACGAGAAATATCAACAGAGCTTTTCGAATGTTGGCAACGATATAAATTGCATTTGCGAAATAGAGGATTCGAGTTCTAGCTTACTCGAATAAATATATAATTCAATGTAATCGGAGTCTTAACGAAGAGTGTATGTCTGTAGGATGTGTAGATACGTGAAATATTCAAATATAATGCTTCCAAACATTGATTTCTACATGAAATATCGCTCGAGGAAAAATGGCTAGCGCGAAGGGTTGGTATATATCGCGAAAATCGGCATGAATTCCCTGGCGAGGAAGACGCACAGTGGTTTCCCGCAGCCTAGCGAAACAGTAGGGAAACGAAAGTTTGGCACTCTTCCTGAATGCCGATGAAACAGATGCAATTTCGTGAGCGCGAAGAGTTGGGCGGGATTGGATACAAGGAGGGTATTGCGGAATAGGAAAGGGGGAAAAGGTGGCGACCCAGTTCGAATAGTTTCTATATATGTTATCCGCGAACGTCGTTTAGGCTGATCCGCATGAAAGAGCTGATATTAGTAAAAGCTTTGCCAAGTTGATGTCGCGGTTTGTGTCGCGAGCCATTCTGTCATAAAGGAAACTTTTGCGCATTGTGTAAAGCGACGTGTTTCAATCGCGACGTGGTTTTCTCGCCGTGAAAATTGCGAACAAACTCCCACGATGAATCGTTCGACACTTAGAAAAATGTACAGGGTGTCCTGCGAATCGCAAAGCAAACAGGGACCGATTTCTCGTCCAAACGTGAATCGACAATTTGGAATAAAATTTTATTTTATAAAGGAAAAATTTCTTCTTCGAACGGGAATGCTGAAAATATTTTGTAATTAAAATTAAATTAAAATCGATTACCTCGAGAACGGAGCCTCTATTTATTAAATATTTACTCCATAAATTACATTTTCGAAATGCGCGATATTTTTTTAGGGTACCCTGATGCTTCTGCCAAATTACGCTGCGAACCATTTTCACGGTTCAACGAAGAGTGGGGAAAACCGTGTCGAGGTTCTACGCGAATTTCCCCCTGATAACTCCGAGCCAGCAGCGAGTGCACGCGTTGGTGCGATTAATGCCAATCAAGGGGCGATTTCGCGTTCTGAATTCGAGATCGCGTTAACGCGAGAAATCAATAGGCCCGCAAACCGAGTCGATTAAAGATGCACGAGGGAACGGAAACCGCAAATCGTGAAACGCTGCGCAAGCCTTTCGATCTGAATAGCCGATAACTAGAATTCCACGACAGGCTGCCCCATTCTGCATTCCTGACGCGGCGCGTTGCTAAAATTTCCAACGGCGCTTCTGCCCTCTTTGAACAACCGTCGCTTAACACCTTAACCCCTTTGTTTATTCATATTTACTTGCGAGTGAGTCACTGCCAGCTAACGATGCTTTTCGTGTTCGTTTAATCAACAACTAACGCAAAGGGTTAATGGGACGCATTGGTGTGAGCTCATTCTCGCTTGCGCAAAATATAGGGTGATTGTAGAAACTGGGGCAGGCTGCATCTCTATTCCATAAAAAAAAGGTGAGCTGTTAAAGAAAAGTGCAACTACATCGTCGCGCAAAAAAAGTTGCACCATAAAAGTTGTTATTATTCAAATACTAAACCGAAGAAAGAAAGTTGGGACTCGAATTAAAGAAAAACAAGGTCTTTCAGCTTTTTAAGGCGAAAGATGATCGCGAAATTCATTTTTCTCGATCAGGTCTCCACTTTCTCGTTACCAACTCTGTGTCAAACTTTTTGTACGCAAATCACTCGCGCAATTAATACTTTCAACGGATCGAATACAAACGAGAGTTCTTCCATTTGTTTCACAACTTTCATCCGTAGCATGACGGACGCTTGATAATATAGGGTCACCTTTTGCCAGTGCTCGATCGAACAAAATTATTTTCTATATTGTACCCGTCGATTTCTCACATCTCTGACACTGTAAAAATAAACAGACCGAGAGACAAAAGGAGGTACACTTTGCAACAAAGTATCTTGAAGACAACGGTAATCTATACCGACACAAGTACTCAAGATAGACGTTAATGATCTAAAGATCGGAATTATATAACTTGATTTTAAAACGACACGTCAAAAATTGTTTAATAGAAGATGATTTACATCCGTTATCGATCACACACACTTTGTAATTGGACCTGCATCTAAGACCATGACTGATGGATGCATCCTTGAGCTTCGAAACTCTTCTAATTCAACTATCGTTACGTGGAATCACGCTTCGTTCTGATGGTATAAAAGTGATTCTGAGAAAGTGATGGACCAAGTGGCGATCAATTGCTGTCGAGGTTGCCCTACACTCGCAAACATCAAATCTAAGGATCACCATTGGAAAATTGAAAACCAGTCATCGATCACCCGAACTCATCAAATGGAAATACAATTAAGATCGTAGCAGATAAGCCGATCGTATCAAGACTCCACTGAATCAACTATCGAACTATCGAGCATGAAAAAATGAAGATCAAGCATAAATACGACGATCATGGATCCTCCCGTTGCAGCCTTCAAATCTAAACAACGTCGCAAAAATAAAAAAAAAACTCACCGTGATCCTGACGAATCCTTTCCCTGATAAGCTCACTTTTTTTCGAAGCGACAGTTGGCTTTATCGACGCGTCCTAAACCGTTGACAGCGACGGGTTTTCGTCCACGAGCATAGTTTCCTCTTCTATTGTTTTGCCCTCGAACGGACCGCGGTAAACAACTGCAGAGGAGCGTTCAGAGGAAGAATCCTCCGTGAAACTTGCCCGTCGGGCACGGGTGTCGGGAGCACGCGAATTACTATCGCGAGATGGATGGATCGATCGATCGAGGCGGGATTTATAATCGAAGAAGCGCAAGATAGGGTCTCCGTGAATCTGGTTGGCGAAAGCTCCGTTTCGCTCGGAGCACAGTGGAGAACTGAGCGAAGTGCCGGCCGGTCGAGCAACCAGGCGGGCTTTTCCAACCGGCTTAACCAATCGCGACTTCCCTCTTGTCCCACGTGTCTCTTTCTCCTTTCCATCACCCTCTCGGCTCCTATTTGCCGCTCTCCGCGGAATTGTCACTCCGCTTGAATCGGATGCATCCCCCTTAGCGCATCCCTTGACGCACCGCGGCAACAGTTCTGAGATAAACTCGGCAACTTTGAGGATCCATTTCCTCGCAACCCGGGGAACACTTAGGGCTCCGTTTTCGCGTCACATAAAGCCACGACTTAAATGCACGTGATATCGAAAAGCACGACATTTGTCACCTTGAAAGTCATCAATGTTGCCGTTGCGTGACTGGAGATTTGTATGACTCCAAAGGGTTTTCTTGGTGGGTCTTCAAGATTTGCTTCTTAACTCAGCGTAGCCGTGCCGAACACTTACATCTTTCAAGTTTAAATGTAATTATGTATACTTTCGATTAAACGCGTTCATCCCTCGCGTGCACCCTTACGTATACGCTTGCAACGAGACCGTTAAATAAATAAATTCTGCGACATGGTGTGATCAGATAGGTCGATATTTCGCCGGAGAGCAGCGAAACTCTACCGAGTTTAGATCCGAAAACATATCTTGTCCATTAACGGTGAACGAGGCTACATTGCGTCGCCTCGGATGCGCGTATTTGTCAATGTGGCACATCTTCGAAGAATTCTCGCGAGAATAAATACGCGTTTAAACGCTCGGCTCTCGATAACGTTTGCATTTTATACTATCCCCATTGTCTCGAATACGGTGGAGCGCTTCTGTACCTAGTCTTCTGAAACCTCCTCGCAAATCCTTTGATTTTCCTCTCGCGAGGAATGGATATCGCATAGCGACAAAATTGTTATATTGAATTGAACTGTCTGCGATATAGTGCGTTAGAAAAACAGAGGAAAAGAGGACGAAGCTCGACTACTCGTAGCGGCAAGCAGACATCGAACAAAACGTGATCGAGGCCTTACTTTCGAAGTTGTCCGCGGAGCATTCAGTCAATCGGACTGCATGTGCTCCAGTCGCTTTCCTAACGACGAGACATGCTTTTACCGGCGATGATACTTCTCTGTGCGCGTGACACGCAGTTTTCATTGACGCATTACCCAACGACAAACACGTACGCTCCGTTAAGACGATGGCTATCCACGGAAAACATCGCAATTACGACTTGCGAAGGAGAACTACCGAAACTAGATAACTCTGAAAGTTGAATATCTTTGAATTAATTCTTCACGAATCACTGTGATTGCGGAAGTCAAAAGCTCACCTTAGTTTCAGGGCAAACCAGACCTTTGTAAAGCATTAGCGCCAAGGTAGATTCGCAGATGATCGTCCTGTCGATTGTTCTCGTTGATCTGAAAACGATACAAATCAGTCAGTCCAATTTTCAATGGAACGCGTTGTGAAAGGTACGTACTCATCTTTTTATTAGTAATTTAGAAGCCTACTTCTGCCACCTGGCACGAAGATTTTCTAAAATACTTCTCGTGACGTCTTTTGACTGGAAAGTTTGTGTAAATGCGAAACGAAATTCAAAGTAGATGCGTCAAAGTAGAAAAATTATGCGGCGGATCCGTATTAAGGAGAAATGGAACGCCACCGGCGTTGCGTATGTGCCGCTACAAAAGGAATAATTTGTTTTCCATAGCGAGATAATAGCAGAGTCCCGTGAACATTGACACCGAATCGTTCTCAAAGAGAAGACGCGTACGCGAACGACGTAATGAGAGAAACCGGTTTCCAATTTTGCAGGTGGTAACTCGAGAATCGGCGCCAATTAACCTATAGGAAATCTAAAATATTCTCTTAACGAGCATTCTCGAGGATACGTGAGATTTGCAGCTGAAAAAGTAACGTAAGAACGAGGCGATTTCCCTCTTAATCGCGTCTCGATTGTTCGACCGCGATCGTCTGCAAAGAATGATCGAATCAAAGACTCCGTAGCGACTTGAGAGAAAATAGGCAATCGAATCTGAATAGACGATGTTTCGCGGATTAGGACAACGAGGTGCATCCGATATAATAGATGATTAACTTGATGTAAAAATGATTGGACAGGCAATTTTAAGAGTCTTAAAAATACAGACTATTCAGATCAATAAACATACAAAACCATACAATGTCTCATCTTAATATTTTGGGAAATATCGAAGCCCTTCTCATCGTCATTCTAGGAAAAGAATCACAACATTGAACGAGAAACTGGCGAAGAAACGTGCGCCGATTCTTTCGAAGACGCATCGATAGGTTTTAATGTGCTCGACCGCACCTTCGTTACATAGATTCTTCTACATACGTCGCTGCACTTTCTCCGTTCATTTGTTTTCCAAAAACGTACGTACGCGCTCGTCGACACACTTTTGACGAGGACCCATTTTACGAGACGATAAACCTTGCAAAACATTTTTATGTATGTATCGAATTACGGGAGACACCGAACCTATCATCGACTGAACGCGAGTTTTTTCCCACCTTTCTAGCTGAGAATCGTTTTATGATGAATGCGTGGCGAACCGTGTAATTTTGCTCAAATACAGTAAAACCTCTTCAAAGCGTGTAACCTAATCCAGACTGAACCCTCTCCCCTCGAAAAACAGGTAAATTTTGGAGAATTTTTTAGACAAAAACCACGTAATATGGATAGTTGATATTTGGCGTACATATAATTATATTCGATGGTAACCGAACGCTCGTGGGGATCCGATGAAAATTAATTAAACTCGTTCGGAAATTCTCCTCGGGACAATTAATCCTGACCGGGCAGATCTATCTAAAGACTTGCTTTTTGCAGAACCTCCTTTCACCGGCTTTGATGAGTGTAATCATATATTCAGCAAATACAATCTTGTAACGGTGATCGAAGGTCAGCTAATTCGCAACAATCTCGATCGGTACCGTAAACACCGCCTGAGTTGATGGAATTTATCGCGCTCGAAACTAAAAAAATCTAACGCTACGATGGAAGCTACGATTGTAATACACGTTTTTCGCCACTTTACATGTACTGATATCTGAAATGGAATTAGAACGGGTATTAGATAGATCAGACATTTCAATATATGCATGATTTTATTGATATATCGTTATAATAATATTAAGTTTATAGAAACAAACCGCATCTTCTGTATATTATCGAAAATAATTTCTATTAACCCTTCGACTTCATCGCGCTCGAGACTAAAGTCGATCATCTTTGTATCACTGGATATATTTGTTACTTGCACCGCAAATAACATTGTTTCATCAATTGTAACCTGATCGAAGCTTATTATAAAAATAAATTTAATAAATAGAATATAATACAGGTATGTATACATGGGTCCTCCGCAGTCAAAGGGTTAATTGTATTTAGATGTACATATAGTTATACGATAGAACAACATGGAAAATATATGTTTTACTTTCAGTCAATCGGTATTAAACAAATGCTATTACATGTAGTTTCAGAGCACTGCCCAGTTTAACAAAAATATTGCAATTAAGTAATCTTCCTCGTGATTTACCGCGCTTTTTTATATTCTCTTGTTTCTTTGAATATATCGTATCGTAACCGATAATATTGCACGAACATGTTTTAGTTAACTTCAAATATATGCTCTAACCACCAGGAAGATTACTTTATCTGAAATTTCTTTCTAGCATCTTAAACACATTTAATTCAAAAAAATATTATTAGTTAAAATTATTTGCATTATTACTTATATACACGATCATTTCATCGTGATTCTTCATTTCCTTACAACATTGTCGCTGGATGTATGGAAATATATAAAAACTTACAAAACAAGTACTATGGAAAATTTGTACAGACTTCAGTACCAAATTTTCGAATTATTTGTTACCATCTTTAAAATACTGAGTTAAAGGAAATAATACTAAAATATACGTAAAATAAATTATTTTAGCAGCTGTAAAGAATTGTACATGGGCAATAATCACGAGTACGTATTGGCGATCAATAAATAAACAGAAATAATGAAAATATTAAACCTTGCTTTTCATAGGCCAACAATTTCACAGTAACCTTACCTCGTTCGACCATCATAATGTTTCTGATATTAGACGAAATTAAGTGGAATACCTATTTATTATTATATCGACGAGAAGACATTTATAACTAATTAAATATTCGAGTGCAAATAACTTCAATCTAGAAAATCAAGCAATGGAAAAATAAACGATCGATAACTAAAAAATAATTTTAATTTAGGGATTGTCACAATTGTCTAATGAACTTGAAGTGATACGTTAGGAAACAAGATCCATTTTACAACACCGATTGGATAAAATACTTGTGTCAAAATCTGTTCCATTATCAACAGTCTTGCGTGTGTACCAATTTTCTAAATCAGATAACTAAGACTACTTCGTTATAAACTAGATGCTTCTCTATCAGGGATGTTGAAGAGTCCAGCCTTTTTCCAGTAATAATCGGGAGGTCCGGGTGTAAAACAGTATTTCATAGATAATGGTTCGTCGTTTTCAACGTAATACATTAGATAAAAATTGCACATTTCGTCTTCCTTAGTTGCACCTATGATCGTCCATCTATCGCGCGTACTTTGCATAGTACATCGAGCCGCTATTTGGTCGCCTTGAGTAGCTGCAACCTTATTGTGTATAGGATAAAACATTTGAGGAGTCAGAGGATCCCTTCTGCCTAATTCTATCCATGTAAAGTCTGGTTTTATCAAATATCCAGAAACCACCTTTCCAAGTGAATGTGTATGCGTTCTATACGCGATAGGATAGATAGTTTTGTTTTCATTTATCATACAGGCTGTTTCCATGTATGTTGTACTCTTTGGAGGTATCAAACCAGAAGTTCCCATAATGAGAACACTAGCTATCTTATTTAACGGACGTAATGTATAATGAAGAAATACACCAGAATCATCTGTTCTACCATCTTTAAACATATCGATATGTGCATAATGAACCTGTAGAACCAAGTACTTAATCGAGGAATCCCCACCAACCTTGAAGCCTACCCCCTTCGGCAAAATCAATTTTGGTGCATCTCTTGCCCAAGCATACAATACCTATGAAAACAATTGACAAAACTAATTAATAACATTTGATATTCTTAGTTAAACAGAATCATTCTTTAAATTCTCTTTCATATACTTGAGATTCTGCTGCACATGGAGCCATTGTGTCCTCGTTCTTGTCCATACCGTGCCCCATCTCTCCACAATTCCAAACAGTCTTCGACATGCCTGGTTTGCCACAACCATATAAAAGTATATGATGAGCAACATCCATTGTTGCATTTGGTTCAAAACCTATGACATAATAATTTTGGGAAGGATCTACTTTAACAGATGTACATAAGTACAGTTCTTCCTGTAAATTAATTTATATTATTAAACATTTGCAATGTGTAAACAAATAATAATAATAACACAACATTTAAGCATGACAATAAGTGTAAAGTATATTAATTATTTTATAAATTTTAAATTCCACTTACTCTGTTTGGTCTAACATTTGGCATAAGCAACGAATATTTCTCGACACTGTGACACTTTGTACACTTGAATAAACTCACGAGTACAATATAACTAACGAACGCGTACTTTCCTTTCATTTTTTTATTAACTCTTAGCAAAGTATTATGAATAACTACATGGAAATTCCCATCAGTCTATCAGATACTTCGGATCGATATTGTTTGGTCCCACGTATACTGTACCCCGGGAATATACTATCTCCATCTAGCGATTACTCGTCGTACGACGAGAAGCGTAACATATTAAAAAGGGGCACGGAGGGGCACGTGAAACATAATTCGATTTTCATTCAATATTCTAGTAGAAAAGAAATGAATTCACGTTCAATATTCAATTCTTATCATCGTCTAAAATGTACGCATCACTTTAGAATGGAGACAATGTTTTTACAATCAAAACGAAATTTTATGTACATGATGCTATTTTTAAATGTGCGTGAAAATATACCGGGAATTTAAAGTTTGTAAAACGTCATTCTCCCGCCATATAAGAAGGATAGTGTCACCATCTGTAGTAAAAGACTTAAGCTTGTTGATGATGGCCAGCTCTTTCCATTACTGATGTCGTCACCAGTTATTTACGTAATATAACACCTGGCATCTAATTATTATACTTTGTATGTTGACGCATATTTTGTACTTGACTCAATGGGGCTGTAGGAATTTGCTTTCAATCTCTTCATCGCAACATATCTAGGGATTTTAACGGCTATATTTCTTCGTAAATAAATAACTAGTTTAAGATTCTAACAATGCTATAAAGAATTAAAATTCATAATGGATCATCGATTTAAGAGTCGGTGAGAAATGAGTAACATTTATTGGACGGATTCATCGGTGATTACATTAATAAATTATTCAAACTTATGTATATATAAATAAAATATGTCTTATAAAATCACTATCTGATTTTCGAACAAAGATTCATTATTAGAATCGATGTTTTCCAATTGAAAAATTGAATATCGAAAAGTACATGTGCTCGGTTAGAAAGAGAGAATGTAACCGATTACTTCTATGTACTGGTGTTAACTTTATCTCTTATTAATAAATATATCGCGAATTTGATCTGTCAGCCACTCTATGCCAAGTTGTAATCCTTCTCCGGTGATTGCGTTTGTTGCTCGTATGTGCCATGGTTTGTTCTGTATACGGTCAAGCCCAAGGCCAGCAACAAGTTTAACAGTAGTCAAAGAATCTGGCAAATCCATTTTATTTGCTAGAAATAGTATCGGTATTTTGCGACCTGCAAAGTTTAACAGAAACCATTTCACACTTGAAAAACTGTTTATACCTGATAATGAAAAAGGACATGAAGGTATAGGGTGCGACTGATATTGTACCTGCCACGTCCGGATGTTGAAGAAGCATATCTAATTCCTCTTTAACAACAACCAATCGTAGCTTATCGCTGCTATCGATTATGAATATAATACCATGGCAATCCTTATAGTAATGTTCCCATAAAGATCTATGGCGGTCATGACCTGACATATCGAATGCCGTAAAATTGACATTTTTAACTGAAAAAAATGTGTATATTGAAAAGATTGTGGTGTATGAAATTACACATAGATTATTAAAAGTGATAAGTATAAACTATAGAGTGAAACGACGTGCCATTGGTTCTTCGTTATACGTCTCTAGAAACATGAATGAGAATCACTGAACACGAATGGTAGCTGTCTTGGCGCGATAGTGTTTAAAAATAGTATTAAACTGCTTTCAAGGAATAGTCTTTAAGTTTAAACATGGAGATAGACGAAATCATGGAAAATGCTGATGACATTGGGCAAGATTCAGACAGTATAAACAATAGTATAGGTAACCATAAAGTTGCACTTAAAAATCTAACCCTATAATTCTAAGAGAAACAACAAATATCATTTAATTTCAGACCTTTTAGAGGAGAAAAAGATCAAATTGAGAAAACAAATAAATCAGTTGAAATCCATAGTTAAACAAATTAAGTGTAATTTAAACATACATAAATATAAAAATACTAAAATCACATACGATCAAAATGCTTCTGACATTTCTGCCAATACAAATACAGATTCAGATACCCCTGAAATTCTAGATGTTGATATAGAATTACAATTTCAATTGTATAGATATGCTGGTATTTACTGTGTCAAGTCTTCAAAAGAAGAATTCATTTTTAATTTTTCATCATCACATAAATATGAAAAGAAGGGTACTTTTGCAGTACAAATTTTAAATAAGGATAATTTAGGGCATTTAGGAAAATGGATAATGCCCAAGTCAATTGATTTAAATGTTTTAATATCTATATTTCCTATTCAAGAGTTAAAATACATACCTAGCTTTGTAAGAACTTGCAAGCATTATATAGATTGTCATTTTCTTCGACAAGAGCAATATCATGAACTAATGGTATATATTTCTTATTAATTTTTATTTTATTTTAAATAATGGAACAGTATTAAATATACTTAAACTTTTTAGGATAGAGTGTCTCATTTGAAAGACTGTACTTTACAAACAAATTTAGCATATACTTATATCACTTTAGAATTAAAAAGTGTAAGGAAAATAGAAGATGATTCATATATAAATATAGTTATATATCTTATATATGATACTAATGAAGTCAGACCACATAAAGTTGAAGTAGATTCACAAACAGAAGAGGAATTGGACAAGAGCACGAAAAAGCATCTAAAGGATTCATTAAAGTGTTTTAAAACATTTGATTTATGTACAGCATTTAAGAACATATTAAACACAGGTCAATTTATATGGGCAAAAGAAGATGATGAAGATAGTCCAGTAGAAGTTAATGTATGTTAAAAATCTTAATTTGTTTAAAACAAACATCCCTAAAATGTTACTTTTGTTTTTAGAATTTGAGCAACTCAGATGAAGAGGGATTTATAGAAGAATATTTGAAGGAATCAAGGATGTCTCCGCTACGTTTAACAAGACAGCAGAAGAAAAGACGAAAAAGAACAAAAACGCAGATAAAAGTGAAAAGTGTTTCAGAAGCATTTGAATGTAATAAGGAGTCTGTCTCTGCTCAATTGGAGAAAGAAAATTCCAGAATGATGAAATCTCCATCATCTGTGGGTACACAACTAAAAAAATTAAAACAGACAAAGTTAAAATTTCGATTATACAGTGAATCAGATGGACATATAAGTTGTCTAACATCTTCTACAAAAATGACTCCTCAAAAGAAAACAACAAATAGAAATTTAAATAAATTGTTGACTAGTACTCCAATGCATAAGAATCACAACTTCATTCAATCAACCAGCATTGATAATATTAGTGATATTACAGTCAATGAAAATGGTTTAAAAAATGCTAACACTAACATTGATTCTGCTAGAGAGAGTGAACCTATAAGTGTACACAGACCTTTAAGTATTTCTTCTGCAAAAGTGTTACAAAGCAAAATAAAAACAAACGTGAAACCAACAAAATAAAAAAAAAGTTAAGTTAAATATAACTAGTAAGAAATAAAAAAACCTAAAGAATATGTGAAGTATTTTGTGAAATTTGCAATAAAATATAATGTACCTTTTATTTTGTACTTTTGTCTTTTTTGTAAAAATAAATTTATTTTTAATATGGACTGCCTGTTTCATTTCATTGTACAATAAAGAAGGGGTGCTTGAACCAATTAGTACAATAATGCAAGTGCAAGTAACAATATTGTTGTAAGCACGTCAATTGAGCATTAAACAACGTCGTTCACTCGTCAGTATTTAACTTACATGCAAATTTTTCAACATTATACCCGACGGTGGGCACTATGTCTATGCAACGGTCATCCTCGCGTTTGAAATTATTTATGACCGTCGACTTACCACTGTTATTAAGGCCCACTACTAAAACGTTTACTTCTTTTTTCCTAAGACCTAAAAGATTCGCTAATCGGTCAAATAGTCCCATGTTCTATGCTTCCTTCAAGAATTGTTGCGTGTTTATCGAACATCAATAGTCAACCCTGTTAACATTGACTGCCTGAAAGGAAGAGAAGGACAAACGTAACAACAAAGGTGAAACCACCCTCTCTTTACAATGCTTACCCTTGTTTCGTGTATTATTAGTAAAAAATGTTCGTCGAAATTTTAATATACTATATAAAAAATATATAACAGTTAACTTTAACAACGATTCTGTATAATTTTAATTATTATATCCAAAGTTTGTTCTTTAAACGAGTTCTTTAAACGAGTTGAGAACCACTGGTGTACCACACTGTTTTATGTTTTGCATGAGGTATCTTTCATAATACTGATAAATGTAAAGTCTAATTTATGAAAAAATTGAAGTCAGCTATTTTTGCATCAATTTGCTTTTACTTTCTGTATGATTAACAAGAAGCATCCTAAAAATGGTAAGTTCTAAGCAATTTCTAATACTTAACCTCTTTAGTTAAGATAGGTTATGTTTGGTAGATTATGTTATATACAACGTTGTACAATTTTCAGCCGAAGGGAAAATCAAAGAAGTTTATTGAGAAGAAAAATTCAGTAACATTTCATTTAGTTCATCGTTCACAAAAGGATCCATTAATTGCTGATGAAACAGCACCACAACGCGTACTTGTACCAGTTGGGGATGCACAAGCTCCTAAGTTAGATAAGAAAAATGTAGATATTTCTAAGCGCAAAGAAGAGCAACAAAAATACGGCATATATTTTGATGATGACTATAACTATCTGCAACATCTGAAGGATGTTAATTCTTTGACAACTGAATGGGAACGTGTAGATGCTCCAAATGTTTCAAAAACAAGTGACAAGAAAGATACTCCAAAAATTAATTTACCATCTTCTGTGTTTGCTTCAAATGTAGAAGAAAAAGTTGGACTTCTTAACAAAGCAGCTCCTACATCTGGATTGAGATTAGACTTGGATCCAGATGTGGTAGCAGCATTGGATGATGATTTTGATTTTGATGATCCAGAGAATGAATTAGAAGATAATTTTATAGAATTAGCTGAAAATGGTGATAATGAGTCAACAGATAATGAGTATGGTATGTAAGAATATATTATTTATATGTAACAATTATGTTATATTATTTTATATGATTTAGATGAAGAGTCAGATGTTTCATCTGAAGGACATATGAAATTATCTGATGAAGAACAAGATGAAGTACACAGTTTAAATGGACCTCAGTACACTTTTAGAGATGAAGAAACAAAATCCCGTTTTACAGAGTATTCGATCAGTAGTAGTGTCATAAGAAGAAATGAACAATTGGCTCTTCTTGATGATAAATTTGAGAGGGTTAATATTTTTTACTGTGAGTCATACATTAATCTAATAAACATGTCACATTATACATTGTTATGTTGGTAGATGTATGCAGCATATGATGACAATGAAATTGGTTCATTAGAATGTGATGAAATTGAAGGTTACATAGAACCAGATTCAGATTTAGTCCTTCAGTGTGCAGCAGAATTTGAAAAACAAGAAAACGGAGATGTAGGTACTAGAGATACGATCGAAGAAAGAAACAATGACTCATATCTTTTTACAGGCTGAGAATGTTGCACAACTTATGCAAGAGAGGATGAAGATTTTAGAAAAAGAATACTCCAGCTCTGATGATGAAAATGGTTTAGAACAACTTGTTGTTGATGCAAGACAGAAGGATCAATGGGATTGTGAAAGCATTATTAGTACATACAGCAACATATATAATCATCCGAAATTAATTTCGGAACCTAAGGCACGTTATTTAATAATAATATTTTACTCATGTTGTTTAGAACGTTTTTTCGATCTATGAATTTCTTTACAGCATCCAGAAAAAATCAAAGTCAATCCAAGAACTGGAATTCCAAAAAACGTTTTAGATGGAGCCTCTGGAAAATTGACTACTAAAAGTTTAGCTCAGTTTAATCAACAAAATCAAAGTTGTAAACCAATTGGACCGCGATCTATCGCGGAAACAATGAAATCGACTTTAAGCACATTAAGTGTCAGACCAAAAGGAGAAACGCCTGAAGAAAGGAAGGATAGAAAAAAATCACTGAAGGAATACAGAAAAGTAAGATTTGTTTTGAATATTTATTACATAAATTATTAACTAAACTTTTAATTGTCAATTCTAGGAAAGGAGAATGGAACGAAAAGCAAATACCGGAGCATTTAAGGAAGAAAAGAAACGCCAAGAAAAAATTCTATTGAACAACAGACAAAACATACAAGGAAATCGTATACTTTAATGTATAAATTTCTTTATACTCCTCTTCTGTAAATTAAATAATCCACAATTATTTACATGTATATTAAACGTATTTAATATAACTTTCCAACGGTTTCTATTATTCACGAAGTCCTCGAGAGAAATCAATATTTTTCTGATCTTATTCACCTTAGTTGGTAATTGCAGACACGTTTAGAGAAAAACCTGATATACAGTGATTTGGTTACCAATGTCAAGCTCTTATACAAACAAGTGTTTCATAATGAGAAAATATGTTTGTGGAAAAGATTTCTCTTGTTCCTAAATCTAACTTCAAAAATTGAAATGGTGATGGCGCGTGTAACTATTTGAAATGTCATAGATGAAAAAGAAAAGATATATATGTAATAAAAATTTAATAGTATTAAGACGAAATAAGGGAAACAGTAGACCTATTTTCGAGATTAATCAGCGATATACTTTTTCGTACAGACGTGTTTTATTAGCCCTCCTCGGACTTTGGTTGCCGCGTTCATAATTGTACGAGGCAGTAGCCACGTGAGACCACAAGGTAGAGCGCCATCGTTTAAGGCGGGGCAAACAACGGAAACTCCAAAGTCATATGATCGATTTGTGATTCTCTTCAGAATACAGTTCTCTTCCTTCGTTGCAAAGATGGCCAGCCAGACGCAAGGTATTCAGCAACTTCTGACAGCCGAGAAAAGAGCTGCGGAGAAAGTTTCCGAAGCCAGAAAACGTGAGTTTCCATCCAATCATTATAATTAATATTTTAATACGAATAAATGCTGTGCACAACACGTTGTGGTGAACTGTTCTGTGACCCTGAGTTTAAATGGGTGTAACCTTTCAAATGCAATGAAAAGTAATATTTTCCTTTATTTGTATTAAAAGTACGCTTTACGCTCGATATACTACCATGTCTATAGTGTTTAGTTAATCGTTCCAAATGAAGTCGTGAAAACACGAGCGTGACATGTATACTGTTGAACCATTTTCTGTGATAAAATGAAAGTAACCACAATATAACTCATTGGAGTAATCGAGTATATTTTATATTATAACAATTTGTTGAAGTGAAGTGCAGCTCTAAACTAACCTTATTCTTAGGTAAGGCACGTAGATTGAAGCAGGCCAAAGAAGAAGCTCAAGATGAAATTGAAAAATACAGACAAGAACGAGAAAGACAATTTCGTGAATTTGAAGCCAAGGTAAATGGTTTTTAAATAAGTATATTATTTTGAATATTTGAAACAGAAGAGATTATGATGTTACATGTAATATTTTTCTTTTGTTTAGCACATGGGCTCAAAGGAGGATGTTGCTGCACGTATAGAGGCTGACACAAAAGTAAAAATTCAAGAAATGAATCAGGCCGTGTCAGTGCACAAAGAGACCGTAAGTTCACTCAATGTATCTACATACAAAATGAAAAATGTCTCCTGTGTACAATGTATATCATATTTATGATTTATGTTACATAGGTTATGCTTAAAATCTTGGACTTGGTGTACAATATTAAACCTGAGTTGCACAAGAATTACCGCATCGAAATGTAAATCTCAAGAAATACGTCAACTATAAATATTGCATCATATGCTATAAATGTACATTAAGTACTTTCCTTTACCATATCTTAAAACGTATCTATAACTGTTATGTTGTACTTTTATCAGAGGAAACCTATACCTTTCGATCTTAGATGGTGGTACTCGAATTACTAGAATTTTTCCCGCAGTTGCTACACGACAATAAATGTAATCGTAACTATGCTGAGCTTTTACCGCAGTATTGGAAAGTTTAAGGATTGTTGTAGTTGCATCACGATAGTAGTGTAAATGTATTAAACATGTTGCTGTCATAATGATATATCAAGGCCTAGATATATTAGGATGACGCTTATATATTAAAATTTAAGGTGGTGGAAAAAATATGGTACATCGTTAAATCTATGTTGCTAGATGTCATTCCATAGTTCTGCTACATCGAGGACATAAGATGTGATTACAAAATCCCGTACAACCTTTCGAGAATCACGCAGACAAGCTCCCAGTCGAATGTGGTTCTCGCGACGATGTACAAATGCACCACTTGTTTTTGTTTGAAAGTTTTAAGCTTTGTTAAGTTGTACGAAATAATAGTTATTTCTCATGTGTATACCCTGTCTCTGTGAGCTGGTTAATCTGTACAGGATTAATGTTCGAAAATAAAAACAGTGAAAATCTATATATATTTTAATCGATACCTCTACAGTTGAGATATTTTAGTGCAATTAGTACTCAGAATGCAAACCCGAAGACGTTGAGATAAATACAGTTTGCATAGTTGCGTAATCTTATCATTATTACGTAAAACATTTCGTGTTTATGATATCCGCGGTAATGAAAACTGCGCGAAGTGTTTCAATGAACGTTCCAATATTAATGCTTCAATTTTAACGCTACAGAACACAAGCATAATAAACGAGATAGCATACTCTTGTATTATTTATTAAGCTCGGAATATTCTGCACAATTGTTGCGAATTTTAAAATCTCGTCGTCGGTTTGTAGATTTGTACGTTCAAATTGGTTGCCTTTCTTGAACGCAAACGCAGTTTCGATTAAGCTTTTAACTCGAATTTCATTGGTCGTTCTCGTTTACGTTTGTAGCCATTGGTCATTCACTTTTGACGCTTGCGCGACCAAAAACAGCGCCGTGCATAGTCAAAGGTACTGTATTTTATACCGTTCTCAAGTTGGAGTAATAAACTTTTGTATGTTACGTTCTCTTTAATCTTCACTTTTAATTTTAATTTCATCGTAAGCTTTAATATTTCACCATACACGAAAAATAATGGAAGAAATAATATTTAAGTCGACCACTTTCCTGAAACAAATAAACGAGGGTTCGTGCGATACCTGTTTCTACTCGATGAGAGCACTTTGCTGGCGCCAGATTCATCGCGCATGCGCGCGAACTGTGGGGAATCCGGCATCGCTGGTCAGGACTCCAAATGGAAAGAAAATATTCTAAACATGGTGGGGGGAATCAGCTGTGTAAACCTAACCTTTCCTGGGCGGACGGATCGTATTCTCTGACAGCAGTTGGTTAGGTTGCGCGTGGGTGAGTGTGTGTTTGTGCGTTCACACAACACTAGCGCCACTTAATAGAGACCGAAAGGTGATTCGATTTCGCGAACTAATCCTGGCAGCGCGGAGCGGTCAGTACGTGTGCCATTCCGCACCGAGAAATGGCAGCCGACGAGACGCGTTCGGATAGCAGGAGCGCGAGCACGTTGCCGAAGAACGAGGTCGTGTGTGAGAACGCAGTGACAGCTGTGCACGGGTACGGGTTTTAAATCTGTTATGATTAAGAACGTACCGGGTAACACCGGTCGCCGACCAGCTGCGAGTCCGGAGCGGAAAATATTGTCGTAGATACCGCGTGACGGAAAGTTCGGTGGCTTTTTCTTTTATTCGGTTTTCTCGCGTCCTCGTAGGCGAATTACCAAGGTCGTTTGCGATCCGAAGGGTGTGTGTTTACCGAACCTCTTTTGGATACAACTAGCCGCAAGATGTGGTGTCTCGTTAGCCAAGCGAACTCAGTCATCCTCGAGGTGCAGGTTGATCCCAAAGCCATTGGTCAAGAGTGCCTCGAAAAGGTGAGTCATTCTATTGTTACACCTTCGTTGATGTTACAATCGGAGCGAATAGAAGAGGCCTGCCAGGCTTCGCCAAACCGTGCTTTCACGTTCCCGCGATATTTCTTGTTACTCTAGGCCAAGTGTTTATTTTTATTGTACGCTATTAACACCGAGGACATTTTTTCTAAGATAATAAGCTCGTGGATGTTCGAGATTCGAATACGAACGCGGGACTTTCACGCTCAAATCGGAGCACATTGGGGTCCCGGAACAATTTACGCCTGACGTTGCTTTAAATCAAACTAAACTCTCGTAGCTTTCATTTTTCATCGTGTTTGATTCGATGCGAGTCTCGTTACGTGAGGACAGAGATACCGCAGAAAGACTTTGGCACGATGCTAAGTACAACTTTGCCCCGGTATCGCGGTATCGTTTCCCATGTAAACAATAACAAAGCGGTCGTTAGTCGCCTGTATCGTCGACGGTGTAACGAATCGAAGGACTTGGGTTACACAGGTACACACGAGTATCATTCGAAGACGTTCGTTACATCAATTTAAGCCCTTGGAAGGACGTAATTCGCGAAAACGTAAACTGTCGCGGTGTGAACGGCGCCTTACGGTCGTAACTCACGTGCGCAACAGATGCTCCGAAAACATTCGACTACTTGTGGGTACAATTTGAAATTTGATATCTCTTGTCAATAGACAAGGCCGTTTTCTTCTCGTGTAGATCTATCGCGCGCCTTGCCTCCGATCGGCATCATTTTCACGGCTGCGATCCGATCTATAGTAGCGATCGGAGTAGAGCGCACGCAATAATTAATCGATAAAACATCTCTGAGTCGTATCGTTGTTACACATAGTAGAGAGTTTTTGATAGATCTGTTTTCGTTGGACACTGAGATAGCGACGAATGACGGTACAGTTACGGGATATGAACATTTTTTTAAAATAAATCAATTATTTGCTCTGCCATGTTGCATCAATAACGGTACTTTGAAAAGATGTTCCTAATTCGTTGGAAGGCTAGAATGTGAAAAATAAGAAGCGCGACAGTTCTCAGTCCGTACCAACGGTTGTAAGTCCAATTCGCGCGCTTCACCGGTTTCATGTTTGGTTAGCGGGGTTTCATATTCGCAGCTGTCAGTACCTCGAGCCGAAGAATCGAAGCAAAGGGACGGTGCAAAATCATTCTTCTGTTTGTTTTTTACGTCCGTTTCGTGTCCAAGTCGATCGAGGTAAAGAATCAACGACGAGGTAGCGGCGATATAGAGGCGATCGTATATTTAATTTATCCCCGACCTGGTGTGAGACCTCAGGGCAACCTCGGTGGTCGTTCCACCAGTACCGAAGCTCTTCTTCGGGGTTTAACTCTATTTATAAATGCGAGATGCATCGTTTGCGTGTAGCGCAGCAGTCGCACGTATGCATGCACGAGACACGATACGCGACGGAACCTTATTCCTCCGTCGTACGTGCTGCTGCCTTGTCGAGCACCTCGCGTACAAAGACCTGCTCGTGGTTTTCATTAAATATAGCCCCAGTCGGTTGTACAAGCAATACGTTCGATACACGTTAGTACCTCGCATAGTGCTTGAAAATCAGTACCGTCGATCATCGATACGCGAGGCACGGGCAGAAACTGAACAGACTGGTACATTTTCATCACTAACGACGTTTGATAAATTCATAATGTTCGGTTTGCTACCCTTCCGCGAACCCCGATGTAACGAAGAAAAGTGAATATTAGCGGTCTCGAATGCTCCCATTAAGAACGATAGACTATGATGTATCGTCGATGCGAAGTTTCACTAAAGTAGAAACGAAGTTTCTCGCCGTGGTATCCTCTCAAACTCGTGGAAGCATATTCATGACCCATTTTACATTAATGGCGCAAGCAGGCGAGAAAAATGTACCGCGAAGCGAGGGATTTCATAATATCATTCGCGGAACGTGTCGCGTTACACCTTACGCAATACTTTCGTCGAAGTATTGTTTATAAAATGACATTCCGTGGACAAATTCCGTTGTTGTTACCCGTTAACGCGAACGTAATGGCAAATCAACCTTGTTATCGAGACCAGGTCTGGGTACTCCGAATTTTTCGGAGCACGGCAACCACGCGAACTGATGTTTGTATCGTCTGTAATTTAGTACTGTTGATTGTAACATTCATTGTTCCCATCGATGTCTTTGAAACAAAGAAACGTAATAAATGTTACTCGACGATACATAGGGCATTTATCACTGTTTATCAAAGCGGTATTGTTCGATGCTGACGCAAGTCCTCGAGTGGGACAAAAATGGTAAATTAATCGCGACGCAGGTATCGCTTGGGATTTAACGATACGAAATAATCGCATCAAAATGTCTCTGGAACGCTGTGCGGTGCACCTTTGAAGCGTGCGAGGCAAACCAAGCAAGTCGATGTCTCATGCAAACGAGACCTCTAGATGCAGCTAGTCTCCCAGTGGCGTGTTTACCTCTAATATCAATCCGAGCAGAGCACTCGACGATGATTACGGTGCAAGCAAGTGGGTCAAAGCCTAACTGGGTCGCAATTTCACTGAGCACCGTATTATTAGATGCTTTGGTGTGTGCGCCCACCGCGACAAAAGTACTTGTCGCGTTTTTAGTTTGAGTCGCGCGTGCAATCAACCCTAATCTACGCGCGGCTTCTCACCTGCAGACACTCGTTTTTGTGAAACACCGTGAAATTATCTTTGCACCGAGTTAGAATGGCTTTCGTGTTCGTCGAAAGATTCCCTAAATCTTGTATCGTCTTAGGACAGCTGTGATTCGAGTTCTCTATTTGGATAGATCAGAATAGATTTTGCTTCCCTTAATGATTCAGTTACGATGTATAATGTGTATTACTATTTTGTATTTGGTGATTACTTTGAGTCCTATTTAAATATCTTCTCGAACCAAATAGAATGTAGGTAAATTGTATTAGGTGAGAATTTCGACATTGGCACGCTTGCACGACTGGTCGCAAAAAATGTTCCCAGTTTCGTTACTCGAACGAGACAGCACCGTGGAAATTAGGTCGAAACTGGCAGGAGTTCGATTCTGGAATTCAATTTACGTCGTCTTTGTGCCCCGATGTCGATCCGATCAACGCGCAACAGACGTTTTCAAGATCTAATTTGCGTTTACTGCCGATCCTTTCCTACGTCGCTCTTCTTCTCTAAGTGCAACGTGTGCTGCAAGGGTGATAAATGCGCCAAACTCCTCTAACGGTCGAAAATTCGATTCTTACTTTCTTTGGTGTCTACTTTATGTTCTCGAATTAATTTCCAGCGTTCTTCGAGAGCTAGGACCTTAAATCGATCGCATTCTCGAGTTTTTCACCGCTGAATTAATTAGTGGCGGAGAAAACTTGTGTGCCAAACTAAGTTCGTCGTTTATCTTTTCATAATTTTGCTTAGAAGTTGAGCCAGATAGCTTTTCCGATCAATTAGTGCGATGGAACTAGCGTGAAATCAAATTCTGTTGGTTTACGTGAAGCAGAATTGCACTCTGATTCTTTATCTAAAAGTTTCGAATACAGAGGCATTTCTTTCTTTTTATAGCTGAGCTTGGCAAAAGAGTTAAAAACCACTGATCTAAATAATGTAGGAGTCTAAACGAAAAATAAAGGCACGGGGATTCGAACCCCGCGATCCTCGGATCCACAGTCGACCGCTTTACATACGCGACCAATCCCGTACCCTACTTTTCGCGTTCTTATGCGACTCCTTATTGTTGGGTATGGGAGGCGCGGATACTACAATAAAATTGTGTTTGCTCTCTGGCATACTCGAGAGCAACAGTTAAAAAGTTAATGCACACCACCACCTCCCCCCTCCCGAAAAGTAATTGAAAACCAGACGGGATCATTGTACGATAACTGTTTCATTCGCGTGCATTTATTCGAAAGCGTACAACTTTTGGAAACTCTGTGTTTAATCGTTTAATTGAACTTTTAGGTAGTTTAAACCGTTACGGAGAACTTTCGAAGCGATGGAACGCAGGTTTCTCAAAGTGTTTGAATTTCGATGTTTCAAGCACGTCGTTCGTTTATTTCTTTTCCTGGCATCTTCTTCGATCGAGTGCTTTTGTTCATCGCGTTTACACTGGTAGATCGTTGAACGTAGTAAGGACGATTTTTCGCTTGCAATAACGAATAACTTTGCATTTTTATACATTGCATATTTCTATTAAATATATACCGAGTTAACAGAATAACGCGCATACTCTTCGAGTTCGGCACATTAATTGTACTTTTTATTAAACAACCTCAAGCAATATTGAAATGAAATATAACAAAATAAAAATTGACTAGTTTCTACAAAAATTTCAGTAAGATGTTTCCGGATTTAATTATCATCTTTGTCTCTGTTTAAATGTCTATTCGCAGGGCGTCGTGGCAGCGTGTCAGTCGCAGCGATATCACCGTCGGATAATTAAATTTTAATCCGAGCAGGCCGATGCGACGACTTATTAGATTTCGTTCGCCAAGGAAATCCTGTTTATTTTACGGGGAAACGAGCACGACGGAAATCGCGTTTGGTCGCTGTAATGGGTGCAGAAGCTTCGTCCAGGATCGTTCGGTTGCTGCACCGAAATATACGAACCCCCACCCCAAACTAGAAACTGTTCACGTCAGATTCATAATGCGCCGTCGTGTCCAACTTAAGTCCCTGGTTTCGCCCTGTCTTGTCTAATTTACGTTGGGATGCCAGCGAAACCGGTCAACCGATTTGGAAACCGTGCAAAACTCCTTCAAATTATTCCTGTCTCCAGCGCGGAGAGTTAAATGGATGAACCGAAAGGTTTCCACGACGGAAATTCGAAATGCAACAGCGCGCGTCGCAACCACTTTGCTTCGAAATGTGTGAAATTTAATAGCACCGTTTCCGTTAATGCATGGCGATTATTCTCCGTGTGTTTTTTAAGCCTGGGGTTCCGAAACGAGAAGCAGAATTTCATTATTAAACTTGAGTGCGATCTAAAATTGTGAAACTGGTAGTAAAAGGGTCTCGATCCTGATCGCAAATGTTTGGTGGGTAAATATAGAGTGGTCAAAGACTGCTTTAAACGAGAAACCAATAAATAACGCGTGTTATTTAAGATACCAGAACGAAACGTTGGATGTGGAACCAAAGCGGTGCAATATTCGAGCGGGTACGATTCGAGATAACGAATGCGAAATACGTTTGAAATTCAATCGCGTGTTTGCTTATCGCGATTAATTCGCAAAGAACTGGTTGAAGCATGCAGAAATGATCCCGCGATAAACAGTTTCCATCGGAGCCGAAGCAGACTTATTGGCTAGTCAGGAGAGAAATTACACGGGAATAGAGTGGACGCGCAAACACAAAGGAGGCGAGTAACTGGGTCATCACCGTGTTTTTCGTTTCTAGTCTCCTCGTATACCGTAATATCGTCGGGATAAAAATGTCTGTTGTCCAGGATAATCGTCTAAAATGCAAATGTTGGAATTAATATTTGCCCCTAAGTATTGCAGTTCGTTTCGCATCTCCATATGCATGGGCACGTACGCTCATGGGATTGAACGGCGCGGTTTTCGGCACTCGTCGTCGGTCGAAATTAAATCTAGAAAATTTTAATTACGCCGCGCCGACTTTTCATTTCATAAATATGGATGCACTTTACAGAAAATGTTAGGTCAATATAAGTGAAAATGGAAAAAGATTAGAATTTCTGAAGAACACTTTTCTAAACGGAAGAACCATTAAGTCACGAATAAATATTTGTCGAGTAAAATTACGCTAATAATGCTGCCTTTGATAATCTTTTAGAACTTCCTTCTCCGCTGGTTGTTCGATGGCGACAGCGAAGAAAGCGACCACTTCTGGCAGACAGCGCCTTTGGAGTTTAATTAGGTGTGCGAGCGATATCCGATCTTTTTTCACGCTCGCCAGAATATTCATTTAACTTGGATCGTTTTCGAATTTCACGTAGAGCCAGTGCCATACGTCGAAAATACGACGATTCAGCGTGGTTGTCGCAGGAATCTCATTACGCCACTTAATTGCGTTCTGCAGGAACCCTTTCTCCCGCTGCTGAATGCGCCTCGAGTCTTTTCTCTCCTATGAGAGAGTCGTCTGGGGACCGTTTCTTTCCTTTGATTTCGAGTCTCGTATTCGAAGTATTGCTTGGAGTATTTCCTTTTGGAATTATTGCGTAGAGAAAATATGATTTATAACCAGTGACGTTAATCGAAGCGTTAAAGTCATTAGCATACCAGAAGGAATTTCTTGTTTAAGCTCATCTTTATTCTCGAACGTTTCGTTCAATCGTATCATTTTCTATATAATTTCAAGTAGTATTATCTTCTACGACTACGAATCGAAACAAGCACACGTTTCCTTCGTTCTGTCGCGAATTATGGAACTCCCTAAGTCGACTGCCACACGTTTATGCGTTCCCACTACTCGACTATTGTTATCAAACGCGGAGAAGAAGGGACCAACGCAGTTTTACGCCCCCTTTGTTTCATCTTCATCGTAATCCGTGCACGTCGCGAGTTCATAGAGTCGCAACGAGTTCTCCTCGGGTGTGGCGCGTCGTCAGGTGTAGCGGCAACTGTGTATCTAATTAATAGGATTAATTAAGAAGTTTGCACCGTGTTCCGCCAAGTACCGTCATAGCTTTTCCTGCCATTTTTCTTTTTCGTCGTATTATTCACTGTAATTAGTATTTATTAAACTGCGCTACGAAATGCTGCGCGTTTCGAAACTTGAATCGATTCCATTATAATTGAAATAAAATCTAATTTCAGGTATTTCGATACCTCTTTTGTCTTTGTGAAAGCGACCGCGTTCCTCCGCGATGATATGCCAATATTGTTTGGATGCAGAGAACTGCGCACATTCGCATTTAATGCATGATAATGCAATTCGCCCCCGTTATCATTGCTAAATCAACAATTCGATTATACTTTCAATTACCGAACTATAGTTTTGTTATTTTAAACTACGGTATCGAAGACTTTAAACTTTGATCCCTTCGCTAGAAATTATGCTATGAATAATGAAATGTAATCGAGTGGAAAACCTTTCCAACGATAGCAGGAAAAGAAATAAATTAGAAGCGCCAAACATACGTTTGTTAATAGTCGAAACGTGACCTAGGCCTTTCGAAATGTTTTCCTGTGAGGGAAAATTTGTCGAAATCTTTCGCGGTTTCAATACTTTCCCTCTCCACAGGTGAGAGAGCAAAAACCAGATCGTGGAACGCGAAAAACGACATGAAGTATTAAATAAACGACCTTTTCCAAGTTGCGTCTCTCGCGGGTGAGTTAGGGAAGTAAACGACGCCGAGAGAAAGAAAAATAGTCGAAGGAACGTCGAAGACCGAGACGGGAGTTACCAAAGGGGGTAGAAAGCTCGTCCATCACCGCCCAGGCACCCCTAAATGTTTCCTTTGTGGGTTTTAAAACTTTTAGTAGAGGCCCTAACTCTGTTCGGGAGTATCGCATCGATTGTTTTATACCGACACGGACCTATGGGATTTGTCCCTTTTATAATCGAGAACCCCATCGTTACTCTTTCTCCATTCGTTCGCTCCCAGGGGCCACGTGAACAAAAAATATACTCGCGAATAGATTGCGCTGTGGTCCACCTATCATACGGAATGGCTCTTTGTCGCGTTTGCCTTCATATGCGTGGGTTACTTTTATTGGTATAATGCCTCTTTGTATTTTATAAAAAAATTTCAGTTTTAAATATCATTCAAAAATTGTTCTTTTCTATTCGAATGACAGATTGTAGTTTCTTTCCAGCTCCCTCGGTACTGTTCACGAGGTGATTTTCTTTTTCATTCCGTTGCAAGTAACGTTTTTGCCCGTATAATAAACAAGCAACGTATCTCGATTACGCAAACGTGTTATCAGCGATTCGTGATTCGAAATTATGGAAATCCACGGTCGTGTCGAGCTGTTCGATCGAAGCATTGTATTATTCAATAACAGAAATGTTCATTTCGAAAGCAAAAAGGCAACGTTTCGATTGACAAGAGAGGAATATCCGTTTCGAAGCCAAAATATCGCGAAAATTATATAGCGAAGAATTTCTAAATAAAAATGACGAAAAGAATTCAATCCAGTTCGCACACTCCGTATCAAAGCAAGATACTCTGAAGCGACGCAAAATGAAGTCTCTCGATGGTTAACTTTAAAATGGCGGCTGTTGCTCGAACGAATCGCTAGCTTTTTAGCGCGTCTGACGCGACGCTTGAGGTGTCCCGATGCTCTCGTGAGACGAAACGACACCTGTAACGAATTTATTCGCATAGCCAATCCTTTCTGTTTACTGGCGCGAGCGTTGGTAGCAGACGCCAGAAAGATGGCACAAACCGAGATAGAGGAAGGGACTCAAAGGCCGGGAGGGTCGTGGCGAAAAGTACTCGAGATAAATCCGCAGACAGCGACAGAAATACTTATGGTTCGCGTGTAATGGAATTCATTTAGAAGACCTTTCTCCAGAGTATGTTGGCATGCTCGCAACGCTCCACGTGTCGGATTTTATTTCGCGGGAGAAAGCGAGGAACGGCGGAGCAATAAAGTCTTGGCGAATGAATCCTTGTCTCGATGACTGATTAAAAACACGATGGAATCGCAGAGATTATTTTTACGTGGATCAAGGGAAAGTGCTCGTTTAAAATTTCTATCTAGATAACGATAGAAATGTTAGTACAGGAAATAAACGTTGGGTGCATCAGTGTGGTCAGTACATGAATTATGGTTCAGGAGATGAGGAGGTTTATCTGCCGAGGAAGGAGAAAAAAATGAGTGAATAGGTGAATCGATCCAGGATTCAAGAATGGTCTGCCACTGAAGAGAGATGATTCTTCGGACCTCTCTTGGGCAGTTATTCTTGAAATACTGGGAAGTTCCCACGGGTCTGCAATTGTCCTTCGCATTCTCTTCACACTGCGGACAGTTCAACCGTCTCTTGATAGGACCTACTTATCTTACTTTAGAAAGATCTTTTCTTATTTCTTTTATCCCTTAGTGTTCCCTCGTTTTTTCTTTTCCCTCGCGATTCTAGGTATTTTATCACCGACTCTTGTTTGACATCGAGGTTGACCCAGTTTCCGATACTGTCTCCAGTGACTTATAGAAACACAAATTATCTATTATGTATTAGCTATTTTAATTTCGAGCAACCAACAGCTGGATAGCTTCACATGTAGGAGCATAATAGATCGGTCCCACTTTTATTCGGTGTCCTATCATGCGCGGGTTCTTCCGAGCGTCTTGGAACCTTTTTGTCTGGCAAGGGTTAAGTAGTAGACCCGCGAGCTTTCCTTTCTTACCCAACGAAGGGAAAAGAAGAGAGCGCAACAAAGCCTCTTTGCAGCCACTCCGTCGCGTTCAACGGCCGTTGAATAAGGCAATATCCCGAGGCTTTATCGTGCCCGTTTTACACGAGCAAGGGCCTGTTATTACATCGGGAAATTGCTGGACCTACGTTTTCTCCTCTTATTTTGGCTCAACCAGCCTTTCTCCCCCTCTCCCTCATAGCTTGACAAAGTTCATTTTGGAATTGGCTCGGCTCTTCTTGCTTCCTGTTTCGTCACGCGTCCAGTTGTTAATGCATTTAATAAAGATTAACCGTCGTGGGTGGGTCGTTAAGAACGGCCACTCACGTTAAACTGTTTATCTAGCGCGTTCAGCGACCGATAAAGTTTTGAAAGTAAACGCAAGAAACTGGACTCGATTCTTGTTATTTTCATGCTAAGCGGAATCTTTCAAAGATGCGTGCTCGAGTGACTCGTCAGTCGTCAGTTTTCAACCTGTTTCTCGACATGGTACTACACGACGTGTAATTACGTCGTTACTGGCAGTAACGTGTAATAAAGATCTCCGGTGTACGCGATTGGATGTCATTAAGTCACCAAATTGACCTGTTATTATCGCCACGCTCTGCACGGTGCGTGAATTCGCGAATATTCCTTCGGCTTCTGATTGCCGACCGAAGTGCTTGTCGATAGGGTAACTTGCGGTTAAATCGTGTACCCCGAGGGACTGTGGCCTTTGTGGACAGAGCAATTGCTGTGACAATCGTGGAAAAGATACGAGCTTGAAGCTCTCAGTGTTTAGCACGATTCCCCTATTAATTGGAAATTTTGCGGATAATAATAAATTTCATACTCCCACCAGAAATTAATGGAACAGTACGGGTAAGCCACGGTTCCATAACTTTCTCGCTGGAATTAATTCTCCTAAATTCGCTAAACCTTTCCCTAGGGGTATTATTCGAATTCGCGAAGCAATCGCGCGTAGAGCGACAAACATTTTCCAGTCCTTCCTGGATTTCGTCCGGATATCCAACGTGTCCCGTCTATGATTCATGCTATATGAAATATTACGAGCATTCGAAGCTACGAGAATACATCTGTACGGACATTGAAACGTCTATCGGAGAGATTCGTGGTATACGTTCGTGGGATGTCAAGGAACGATCGGATTCTCGATACTGATAGGATGAAACAGGTATCGAATGCCTTCGAATCTTTTTCGTCGACGAATATTGCAGGGATGTTTCAAGTATCAGTCACGTGGACGTTGCTTTGTCATCCACGCGTAGGTTGAATAAGGGATAGTGTGTACGCGCGAGAAGGATTGCCATAAACTCCACCTCTGGGACGCGTCAGTGCTATCATGTAACTATCATGTATCATGTAGTACCGTTCGTGGATACGTAGCTTTACAGTTATATGCTTAATATTTAGTGGCTCGTTGAATACAATAGGTTATTATCGCGAGGGAGGAGCTTGTGGCACTCTTCTTGCAGTAGAGACAAAGGGATATGGACTGCTCTGATGCTAAATATATTCAAAGACCTTTTATTTATATCCACATTGACATTTTTATAAAGCTCCACGAACGTAAGTTCAATAAAACGCATTAAACTTTGATATCCAGTTAAAAATTAATGAAGGGATGCGGGAATGTTGTCGGGAATTTTATTTATGGAGGCTCCAACCGAATGAAATCGCGGAGCGTTTCTCGCGGGGAAGAAGAAAACTCTTAATTTTCAGTAGCGGCACCGGAAAATTGCTTGGAAGTTGCTAACCGTATTAAAACGAACATTCTTGGCGCGCAAAGGGTTAAGAATTTGTCGACAACCGAGTAGAACCGCACGGGTGGAAATTTTCAATGACCCACTTATTAACACTGCGAATAATCAAGTCGCGGAAAATCGACGAAGTAGAGAAGTTTTTCCTTTTTCCTCGCGCGCTCTGACGGTAAATTAAATTCTCGACCAGCCGAAGTTGGAACGAAGTTTGCGAAGAAAGATGAAAGATTACCGTAGAAAACTGAGAAAACCCGAGGATTTTAGCGCCGAGCGTTTAGTCGGTGCATCAGTTTCCCTAGTTGGAAGTGGACTCCGTTTCGGTAATCAGGGAAAATTCTAACGCCATTGCTCGATTACAGGGACGGGGAGGGCGACGGGCGAGAAAAGCCGAAGTAAAGAGGGACACAGTAATATCTGGGTTACAGGACGGATGAAACGTTAGCAGTGATTGGATTCTTGACGACCGAAACGGAAATTGGGTGAAATACGTTAAATTGGAAGAGACGTGGCAGACGGAAATGAAAAGATCCTCATCACCTGGAACCGGAGGACTCTGTACTCGTGCTTCCTCCGCTCGACTGAACCTACCCGCAAATTAGAAGCCCCTGTTCCCTAATTTTTCAATTTCGACTCCTTTCACGCGTGGTAGGAAAGCCTAGCGCTGCGATATTCACCTTTGAAAAGTTTTTCATTTAATATTTTTCAAGGGTTTCCCAGAGTGATTAAAAAGTATATTTTCCACGATTGATCGAATATAGTCGACGTTCAGCACATCTTCAGGAGTGCATTTCCTTTTCTGATATTCCTAACATAAGCTACGAGAATTATAATCCTGGAAAGGCTATAAAGATAGCCGACTATTCGAACCGTACTCTTCGACTATTGGTATCACGGAATCGTTTCAATATTCGAATAATGCAAAAATTCAGACTATTCTCAAGCCTGCTAGCGGAAAGCGCAATTTCGCATTGGATCTGAAAAATTGCGATGCCTCGCGCATCGAATCGATCTTTTTTTCCAATTTTGCGTGGGTTGTCTCGATGCAACGAGTATCCCGGACGATCTTAATTGCGATCGATGGCAAACAAAAACTGCAAAAATCCCCGATCGTTTCCCGATAGACAGGCGTGCTCGAAATACGTCACGTTGGGAATTAACGTCGGCGGTTTCAACGTTCAACCGCGCGCACTGTAATTCAAATTTTTCTGCTCAACGCGGCATCGTGTTGTTTCAGGGACGAAAATAGCAACGATCGCGAAACACGTGCAATGTTTCGCGACCTGTGCGAACGAGCACGAAATTTTACGGAATTGGACTATACAGAGGTTCGATGTTTTCTTTCTGTTTATTACACTTTGTTGCACTTTATGGGAGTGTGAAACTGTAAAATTGGAGAATTTGGTTTCCCCTAAGTTTTCTTTGTTTGTGCAAAGGCGTGTGTGATGCGAGAAAAGTAACAGCGTGACAACAACTTTCTAACTTTTTTTTTCCTATAAATTCAATTTAAATTTCCTCAACGCGTCGAAACAAAAATTAACGAGTTCAAAGCTTGCCGTAAAGGCTGCCCGTCGAGCGTGTCCCGATAATTAGTTTATGCACGTACGAGTAACCAAAAAATAAGTTCTTTTCCGAGAGGATAAAATGAAATTCACGCAACAGCGAACAGTAGGGTTAAGGGTGGCAATTACGCGAGGCTGTCGTTTAAATCCCCGCTAGCTGACTCGGTTTCCATGAAACGGTATAACCGCGGTCGGCTCTCTTCGCTCGGCGGATCTCGCGCATTTTTCTGCTGATTTAAAGGCTGCATTTAAAACGCTTCATTACACCGCGAGACTATGCGCGAAGGGCTGCCGTGGATTATGCATCGCTCATTTGCTCCGGAATATGGCAGCGATTTGAAACAGAGCTGGACGAAAACGAGCGCAGCTGTGCTCTCGCCTATTCTCATTGCATATACATATATACATCTCTCCGCAGCATCCTTTCGAATCGAGGTTCGCTTCGTCTAGCACTCTTCCTCCTTTCTTTGCAATATAACCTGACAATACTTTGCAAGTCCGCAATCTCGGCGCATTACGCAGTACACTGAACCGCGCCATGAAATTCATCGACTGTTTTAGGTACTTTTTAGACGTTTTTCCAACTTGGAAACTTGGTTGCACTATCCCGATACGGACTTGTGTTTCCCACCCCCTTCACTCTTTGTTCTCGCTCATCGGTGCTATAATCGACGGTGATAAATCGGTGACGATAAAAATATGTGGATAACAATAGGCACAGGTGACCAAGGAGAGTAGTAAAAATAAAATTGCTGCCGGAGGGTTGAATAAACCACTCGTTTCATTCGATATGTTCTCTCATTTCTAAATGTCGGACAAAATTATACACGCTTTAAAATAAATAACATCGGAAAACATGTTTTCTCTGGGCGAATCGCGCTCAGAGAAGCACGAGATATACCCAGAGCTTTGAACAAAGAGCAGCGAGATAAACCATTCTGCGCGAGACTCGAAGGAATACGGAATTTCACGCGCATTTCATTATCGCAACGTGTTTATCGGCGCGAAGCGTCGCCGTGACAACATTTCGATCGTTATTTAATTATAATTCTACTAAATGTCGATCTCGACAGGCGTTCCGAACCGAACATAAATCACGCACGAGAGTAATCGATAATCCCTGCTCGCCAGTTCGGTCTATGGTCCACTCCAAATTTTCAAAAGCGTTTACAGCGAATCGCGTTCGTTATTCCTCCGTTGCGAAATCTGGAATAATTAGTCTGCAGCTTTTACGCGTTTATAGCGCACACGGATACGGGAAACGAATGCAAAACGTACGCAGAACGGGCGCAGTTGTGCAATATAAAATACAAGTATTATGAAATTAATTTATGAGATATTTGTCCATGCTCGTTTTTAGTGTGTTTTTCATATCAGTGTATGATATAAGCGTCCCTTTGGAGTCTACGAGTGTACGGCCGGAACGTGTGAAATATATTTCATAAATTCTTCGTGAATTCTTCATTCTTCTTCAACGTACGAAGACTTTTATAAGAAGCACCGCTAAGTTTCGAATGAAACAGTCGCGATGTGTTCTCGTGTACTATCTTTTATAGTCGCTAATAACCTTTGCAGCCGATGTGACTTTACAGTTTACACGCCCGATAAGAAGAAAAAGTTTTCCCAAATGGGAGATTTACAGACGCTGTCATAAGCGGGAGAAGTTGGTGATAAGCGAGGGAAACGTTCTGCCCCGTTTATCTAGTTTCTCCTCGAGAGACGAATTCAATAAAAATCGACACACTTTGCTCGCGGAGCGCAGATTACAATGAAAAAGAATCGCGTTGTTGGCCAAGTTGTCGCATCCACGGTGAATCCAGAAACCGTATAAAGAGGGAATTGTTTTTAGTTTTATCAGTCCAGCGAAACCGGCGCTGCGGCTTAAAAAGTTTCAATGCTAACGAATGGTCCACCGGAGGACCGTCACTCTCTCGTTCCCGATTCTCTAGTTTCGTCGTATTTTCCTTCTTCGGTTGCTTCAGGACTCGCCTATCGGTTCCTTTTTACGGGGGACACAGACGCAGCAATAAAGCCTTGCTTCTTCCAACGTCGTATTTATCCTCGTTTCTTTCTCGAGCGTCTACAGTCGAGCACTTTTTCCTCGTCGCCGATATATTCGCAACGAAATTACTCGAACGATGAAATTTATGATTATTCTGGGGCTCTAAAAACAACTTTTCAGTCGCGGCATATTTTAAAGTCTACAGTAGGTTGAAATATAATACGATTCTGCGCCCCAGGAAGTGGTGTTCATGGTTTTAACACGTTACACACGCGTTTTCGTTGTTTTGATCTTCGTGTTTTAGAATAATTCTCAGTTTTTCAAAGCCTTTAACGCACAGAATATTTTTATTCTCGCGCTCGAGACCATCCAGGCTACAAATTAAATGCTCTTTGAATATGATAGGGTACTATGTAGAATAGTAGGAGCACCGGACTGGAATAAAATGTCTCATTTACGAACTGAACCGGAGTTCTCGCCACTTTGTTGATCTATAATCGTACACGCGATCGACCTAGTTCGAAATCCTAACACAACCCGGAATATTAATGCATTTGTCGTGTAGCGACTGCGTAAAGGGAGATGAATACCTCTCGACGCTTGAAAGGGAAACTATTAAGTTCAAATTGTGGAAATTTCGGGTAAACTGTCGGGTTGCTTAACCGATGTTATCTTCACCGTTGCTATTTAAAGCAATAAACGTCCGGAATCTGGACTTAACGTAGTTCGCCTCTGAGGTGCTCGGTGTATTCTCGGAGCTCGCTAAGAAGCAGAGGAGCAGCATCAAGATTTCGAAGGCGTTTTCAACAGATACTCGAGGCGCTTCCAGACCTCCTCGAGAATCTTTTCCGCCAGTGGGCGTTGTCTCGTGAAAAGAAAAGAATAAACGAGGTTAAACATTCTCTACGACTGCGTCAGTGGTTTCGTTTCTGACAAAAGGCTACCAGAAGCTGCGTGTTATTATTTACGTGTGTTCATATTTTACTCGGAGCGAGACGGAGGAGTGGACCATTTCGAAAAAATTCTCGACGCTGCTTACTAAACGGAAATTAAAGCTCCTGCTTTCGCGAGACGAGAAGTTTGGATTTTTCTCCTTTTTGTTTCATGTTCGTACGACGTGACCGAAAGTTTCGCATCTATTATCTTGTTAAAATTTCTTTTTTAATTAAAAGGAACGCCTTCGTTTAGCAGTGTTGTTCTTCTTTTGATCGTAAATTCTGTTGTAGAACTACGTCGTAGTGAACTTCCACGAGAAAGGATTCTGGACTAGATCGCGTTAATCTGCAATTGAAATACTCGCGAATTTAAGAAACGCTGAAAACCGCCGCGCTGGATATTAGATGGCGCATTCAGGAAGATGGTCATCTGGTTGCCAGCGCGGAAAATAAGTCGCCTTTTTAACGAACGAATGGAAAAGGCGAGGGTAAAAAAGGAGATTAGGTGGAAAAAGACCGCGGACGGAGGATGAAATTTTAATTGAAATGTCTACGGCCAAATATGACTTGCAAGTTGCAAATTACGAGGTCCGTGCGACGTGGATTACAACGTTGGCGGATGTCCAATATTGCGTGCGTGACGCAAATTACAACAGGCTTAGTTTGCGTAATTTTCTTCAACCTACATTAACATTTCTACGTGCAGTTTGATACCGCGAAATGAAATCACATTGTTTGGCGGTTTGCACTCCACTTTCAAAGACAGTAAAAAATATTACAGCTCTATGTGGTTTTCTCAGACCTTCTTCCGTGATTAGGTCGTAACCTGGCTTTATTTGCCCTCGGTTTATAGATCTCACATTTCATCTCGACAGGAGATGTACCTTTAATGGGTGTCGCTTTCCAACGCGCAACATTCAGAAATCACCAGCTTGCTGTAGTATGCCTATTTTGTATTGTCTTCCAAGTGGAATGACTAATTAATAAACACGTAACTTGCAATTGAGTTAACGTTTCTCCACCGAGTTTAACGTTTTCCATTTCTCGCGTACCGTTTGCCAGCACCTGGAAACGTGCAATAAGAAGGAATGGAAGGAGGAGACGTTTGGCTCGGTGGAAGTCGATTCTAGAAAGCAGTTCGATCCGCGCGGAATCGTTCGGAAACGTTATTGTAAGGAGTCGTTCGCAGGATCTCTCATACGATGTCGCGTCACAGATAAGCAAGGGTTATAGATGGACGTAGATATCGACGCGGCACACCGTGGTCCCGATGCGATAAGCTTCTCTCGATATCGGACAATCATCGTGGATTAGAAAGCAGCGAGTTATCGCGAAATGGCGGTTCCGTTCCAGGAACTGCGGTCCTTCTGCGCGACAACTATGTATCGTTCGCTCCAGCGAGAGCCTATCTTCGGCCTATCGCGCCTGGTACAGAAGGAACCTTGAGCAACCTGTATCGATATAGAAACTGGACCGATAAAACTCTCAGGTGTACCATAACCACACTGGTGTATTATTCTATCATCTTCTCGTAAAGATTTCGAGGATGACGCACGAGATCTATCAGCGAAATATTTCTAGAATGGAATGCTTCGTTCTTCCTTTTCGCGTTATTTTTCCTTCCTCTTCTTTCCCTGCTTTTCTATACACGACCAAGATCCTTGGAGACGCGGCAAGGGTTATTTTCAGGACCCGCATACAATTTTCTCTTATTCAAACGTCCATTACAGGTGGCAGTCGTTTCAATTGCGAGGACGCGTAAAAAGTGAATAACGTCGTCGCGACGGTTAATCGGACGGATGCTTCGATCCCAGGCTTTGTAGTTTCCCCCGATGAGCACGCAAGGAGGCCTCGATCCCATTGTTACGGCATCTCGCGTCGAAGCACGTCCGAGGCTTCGTCTTTGAAAAGCTTCTCGCGCGTCGCCCTAACTCGGACACTCGGAATTGTTGTCGAGTTTGACCCGAGGAAATGTTTCGCTGTTGGAATATTACGGTTTCACGGATAGAAGCGTTACTTGGACGCCGCGGTATCGCGTGCCGAACGCGACCGACGTCGCTATTGAATAGAAGAGGAACGCGGACTGCACTCCAGACTGCACATCCCAGTGGACGATGTAACGAATATGATTTGCAGAGGCGTTTCTTGGTTTCCCTCGGAAAGACGCGAGTCTACGCGTGATTTCGAGGTGCTCGCGGTGGTAGCCACATGGAGGTGAACGCATGCTTGGATTGGAGGGCCCCGAACTGATCATCGGATCCTAGGACAGAGTTTTGACGCTTCAGTCGACCGCCGGGGTACATCAATCCAACCCCCTAGCACCACGTTGAAGAATTCTGGAGAGTTGAAAGATCTGTGGCGTCGGTTGCTAGATCTTCAGAGCGAGGAATGCTTTTAAAACCAAGATAACTGCGAGGCTCGGGTACTTAAGCTTTCCCAGTTCAACTCCTCGCAAACCAGTGCACACATGCAGTAAAGCACGTACGTACGTCCTATATCCTCGAATACGAAGATAAGAGTACCTACGTAAAAACGACTTTAAGGCTTCAACCGAAAGGATCGACAGTTCGCCGATACGGTTGCGCCACGGAAGTCGCCGAAGGTCCTAGAAATCCTTTCCTAACATCGTTCGACCGAGGCTACGCACACACTCGCATACATTCGTCCCCTATCGCGGACGTGGAACGTGGTCCACGGCAGGAAACTCTATAGGAAGCTCATGGAGGATCATAAAGCGTATTCAGGACCAGTTCAGCCTGCGGGGAATGGCCTTAATGCAGCCCACACTTCTCCGCCTTTCCTCTTTCTCCTCGGGATGCATAAGTAACGTCCGATCCGACGTTGACCGTGCAGACTTCCGCGTTTACACGTAGTACACGTTCGAAGGTAAATACGAGCACTGTCCGTTCGGAGACACGCATACGAGTATGCTCGCCGTAGTATGCTTACGTCGACGTTTACGCCGCGGAACGGCACGGACGTTATTATCTCTTCTATGTGGATCGGAGGAGGTACAGAGTTACCCGTAACCGTATGTTTTACTTGTACGCGTCTCCCGTTAAAGTAGAAGAGGTCGCGATACCATTACCAGCGGAACTTTATACCGTGACTTTGGCCATCGAGGTTATCTCGCTGTGGAATTTCCGCACCTATGGAACGTCGTTTAAGTTGATAGCCCTCGTGTCTCGTCCGACCCGATTAAAGTATTATGGCGATGTATTGTACGCGTTTCTTAATTGAAATACATTCCAGATTGCGCAAAAAACGTTTCAGGTTATGTAAAATATATCTCGAATGTGCATCGAGACATATATTTTAATTACTAAACATTCGCATTGTGCGCATACAAAAGCGTGGCGGTAGTCAGAGGCCGGTGTTCCATCTAACTTCCGAGTTAGCAAACGCGAACAAACCGAAACAATTAAGGCAAAACAAACAAAGCGATATGTGAAACAATGAAACGATAAAACGCTAAGCTCGGTTTTTTTTTTTTTGTAATTCTTCGATATCCATCGCTATTTTGAAACGAAATTAAGGGTTTGGACTATCGAGAAGGGATAAGGTCCGATAGATAGCACTTGTGGTGTCCGCAATGGAAACTCAGTGTAGTTATTTACCGGACGGGTAGTGTGTACGCTCCTCTAACGGACTCGCGCTGAAACTTTGATAGCTGGATATTCGGCGAATTAACCGTCGGTTCGTTGAATCGTGTCGGGGCAAGCCCAACACGGGGAAACAAAGTTCAAAAAACAACGATGGAGATGACGTAAGTTTTAAACTCGCTTACGCAGCCAGGCTTCTCGAGCGCGCGGTCAAAGCTCCGTCTCCGTGGAACGAGCCTAACTTTGGCGATCCTAAATTTTCTGTTTACGAGTTGGAATGTATTAAGCAGAGTTCTGGTTTGTTGCTCCGGGAGCATGTGTTGCGGAAACAAATAATCGTATCAGGGTTTACTAAAATTCAAATCTTGGAAGGCATTCAAACTCAAATTTTTCAACGCTTTCATCCACCATTGGGTTTGCCTAATGAAAGTTTGGTCTACGTTCCCGGCGCAATTGTCGTAATGGAAGAAGGCTATAGCTTTCAAAATCTTCGAGTATCTCCGTAAAATATCAAGGATGCCATTGGAGATCTCGATATCGTGTAACAGAAAGTGTAGTTTTCTCGCGAACAAACATGAATACTACTTTGATTCGACCCGGGTGTCCCAGGGACGCGAGCCCCAAAAGTTGCGGGCGTCTCTGAATAGGTGCAGCGACGTGCGCGTTACACCGCCCCCAGAGATTTGCAAGAAACGCCCGCGAAGTTGCGCATCGCCGCGATATGGTGGTCGCATCCTCGCAACATCGCCCGCATTGCTGCTGCACCGCGGCATTATTATCTCTTCTAGGGACGCCTGCTGCTGAAACGTATGGTATATCATCCGCGGAACGCCCACTCTGCGTTTGCCATCGAACAGATACCAACAACAACCCACCATGCCAAACGAAGCGGAAGATATACGACGCGGCTCGATCGCTTCTCCCTCGACGACTACACGTGTTTCGCGAATTTTTACGGATTCCTCGACCTAGATTTACAGTGTCATTTTTTTTTTCCATTGGAATTGTCTTTACATATTATGTATCTACCAACTGCGAGCTGCGGGTCACAGGTTGGAGGATGGGACGCGGAGATACCGGCCACTGAACGCGATCGAAAAGCATTTCCTTGGAAAAGCAAGTTCTCGAGATGATATTTAGAAAAATTGTATTTTTATACAATCTCCGACTTTAGTATCCGTACAACCGAATGTTTCTACTACCACTGTACTCTTTCTCGCCAAATCGGACTATTCCACCAGAGAGTTCGAACGATATCGAGGCAATTTCGCGAACCGAACGCCAGGGGTGCCATTCGCGCGTATTCTATCTGGAAAGATTAACACTGTATTTTCTCCCCGAACGCGTTGAAGCCGTCGTTCCGCGAGATTGTGTCTGTAAAATCCGTGAATTCGAAGTAAACGCGTACAATTGGGAGCGAATACACACGGCGGACAGCACGGTTTCATTCTGAGCAAGTGCTCGAGCACGGGGAGAGCCTTTGGACTCGGGTGTCCGAACAATATTTACTCGGCTGGAATCGCGGACAGTTGGTTTTTACGTCGAGTGGATTTTCCAACCAGAAGAAAAGACGGTTTTGCTTTCGGGACAGAGACAGAGGGAGAGAAGGCGAGTGGTTTCTCTTCGTTCACGGAGAAAATCGAGTTATACGGTAATAGGTTCCAACCGTGTTTCTCTTTCCACTCTTCCATCCTCGCTGTTTTTCCCTGTCCGTCCGATCCGCGCCGAGCTTCGCCTCTCCTCGAGGCACGGGATATACGAGACGCTGAAGATACTTCTATGAACGTTAGCCAGGTGCTCCATCGGGATCTGCGATTCTTCTTCATTTCGTTTCGACAGTGACGAAGCTTCTTCTGTTTCGACGGTAACTATTTGTCTCGCGCGCAGAGAATACTGCTGGGTTATACTTCTTCCGTTATGATCAGTTTGCTGTTCCTCTGCGCTTGATAGGAAAGGTGCGAGTCAGAATTATATCTTCTTCTATTTTTACTTTTAATTAATAATTCGTCGCGTACAAGTTTCATCGCGTATTCCAACAACGCGTCCGATCATTACCCATAGTTTCTACTTGGGTTCGTCATTGTCAACGTCGGTTGTGGTTATGCGGTATTACTCATCTACTTGCTATTTATCTTACCATCGTCTAACCAACGACATTATAGTGGTTAATTATATAATAAACTAAGTTTATCCATGTAACGCGAGAAATAATTTTCCTTTTAAAATCGCGCAGAAATATATACACGTATAATATCCGATTTTCCACACAGGATTGTACTCATGCGACCAGATCCGAATTCGACAACTTTCCCTTCATTGTTAACGAACCAAAGGGTGTAGGTTAGCTCTTCGACAACTGATCCGTTCATTGACCCCTCGCGAAATCGTAAAAGCGTACGATGAGTTTGGGTTTACAGCGAAACTAATCGATGCGCGTTACATTCGGCAGTTGGTGGCTCTTGGTACAATCTGGTTATTGAGATACAGGACGCGTATGTGGCGGAATAAAGCCCTCGACGGCAATAGGTTAATCCATGCAAATGTAACTTCCTGCCGACTGTAATCCGGGCGCAAATGTCGGATAAACGTTATTGCAGTCTGGCCAGGAGTTTTATTCGAGGGATTGCGATTTTTGCTTCGCTGATTTCGTCGACTGCCTTCTTTAAATTTGTGTTCGTTACTTGCGAAAATACTTTATTCGGTGACGGGTTTGATTTCTGTTGGACGAGGAAGTATCGAAGGTCCGTAATTTTGTATTCGTCTGAGAATTCTTGCCTCTGCTTGACGTTATCAGTGAAAAACAACACGATGGTAGACGTCGAGAAACACAGAGCAGGCTGTAAAGCACGCAGGTCGATAGTGCTAGTCTGATAAGTTGAACGTTAATGGACCCTTTTACAACGCATCGTAATGGTTACATTAGACACAACCGATTCGACAAGCGTGTCCCATGTACGTGCTTCGATACGAACATAACGGGTCTGACTCCAAGGGAACATTTTTATAGATGTCGAATGGCGATTTCAATTCTTGTTTGTCCATTCTGAAATCGCCAACACACTCAGCTCGACGATGCATCTCACGATGATTCCAATCATGGTCGTCGAGGAACGAGAAATGAAAGTCTATCGGTCGATCGACTGTAGCGGCACTCGTTCATATCTCCGTTGGCAATTTACATCGATTGACGGAAATTTTTTTGCCCAACGAGCGTCCAACCGAGTGAATTGCCTCGTTAAGCTCGTCCGTTGCTCGTCGCAAGGTTGCCAGTAAATAAGCGGAACCTTTTAATCCCGACAATGAAGCTTTTGCATCTGGGGCATCGTTCGAGCTGTCGTCGATCAAACAAAACTCTTCTGCCTGTATGACGGTGTTGGCGAAAACGTAATTCACGATCAGAATTGCTGAGAAATCTTTAACAACTAGCGAACAGTGTAGGTATAGCGATACCAAGTGTACAAATTACGTTCGTTAGAAAACTATCTCTATTTTAGCTACGAGGTTTTAAAAGAAATCTTTAATTAGAAGAGGAAAAATCACAGTATTAGTAAATCCGTCTAATGAAACAATCCCGGTAATCATCGTACGACTAATCGCAAAGTAATGGTCGACCCTGGCTGCTGATAAGCGCGATCAAAGGAAACGATTGAAGCTGGCTGCTCGGTTTTATACCGCGTAACACATCCTGGCCTTTGCGGGGGAGAATGCTCGCCTGCTAATTGCGGTCGAGACTTTTCCGTTAATCGCGCGGTTCCCTCATTAACGCTGCGTGTTGTCCAGATTGCAGCAGGCAATTGCCCACTCGGGAACTTCTGGAAGCTGGAAACGACACGGATCGAGGTCTCTGGTAAACGTATGTCGATAAATGCGTTCTGGTTGCTCTGACGTTGATTGTTCGCCAGGAAGTCGATGCAAAAAGTCGCTGCATCTCTCTCTCTCTCTCTCTCTCTCTCTCTCTCTCTCTCTCTCTCTCTTCTTTCGAAGAATCCTAACTAAAGCTTATATATAGCAATTTTTAATATTACTGTTAAATGATGACGATAATCAACGTTAGTGATTATATAATCAGGTGTTGAAGTAAACGAAAAATGTAGAAATATCTCTGCCGTAAACCGTGCCGCGTGCCAACAAAAATCTGCCGCGCGCCAGAAGTGGCACGCGTGCCATTTATCTACCCCGAGGAACGTCCGCGAAGCGTTATGCCAGTCGCGAAAATCGACGATTCGAGTTTCAATCGCGCGACACGATTTCGTGGATCGTGCCTTTGACGTTTTGGGGGAAGAAGGTACGCGTGGATGGCGAAACGTGTCGCAGAGATGGGATATCGAGAGCGAAGGGAGAATACGTTGGACGCGGAATGCCATTTCCTTCGATGAAATCGAAATAGGAATAGCGAAGAAATGTGCTGGTACGATAGATATTGCGGCTCCTTTCGCGGTCGTTCTCAGCAGACGCGTGCACACAGCACACGCGCTGCCGATTTGAAAAATGTATCATTCCGTAGGTAAGCGTGAAGATGAAACCGTGTGTTACCTGTTCCCCTTATTTCTTTGTTACTTTTCCCGCCTCTTTGTTGAAAACCCAGTCGTTGGCATTCGATTCGCGCGTGAAAGCTTCATTAGTCCGCATTGAAGCGGCGAAGGAGGGATGCAATTTACTGAATGGCGATAATTTAGTTTTCGGTTAAGGACAAACAATAGCAAACATCGGTGGACACTGTTACACGTTTAGCGGGGCTCGGTTTAACCTCCAGGGTTCTGAATTTTTTAGATGTCTGTCCTTCATACGCCATGTTTAATATACGCGATCGAATTAAAATATTCCACATGCGTGATAAGTTTAAAATAAGACTAGGAAAAAGAAAAATATCAGAGATAACCAATTTATCCCAAGAAATAATCGTTCCGTTTGAAAAAACAATCTTAAAGTTCAAGTAGAATCCAATCTACAGCGTGCTTGGATGGGTCAAAGTCGACGAACGGTGCTGATCTCGAATCCGTAACGCGAATTCTATTTCCATAGGAGGTATATCCATGAGGTATCGCGTTTTATAGATACGGCCAGCGAGCGTCGGCATCGAATAATTCGAATCTAAATCCAGTTTCGGTTAACCATACGGGTACCACAGTTACCCGTCGGTTTCGTCGATGAAAACGTAATTACGTACTTTGACGGGGTTGCAAAGACGGGGGACGAGCAATTTAATTATACCCGCGTCGGTAACAACGGAGACAACGGAGACGAAGTCGAAGTCGAAGTTTATCGTAAAAGGGTCACGAGAAACAAGTACGAAGAGTATTCATTACAGTTACATGAAAATTTTAAATTACGAGCTCAACCATATATATATACAAACATACACAGTCCTAATGATGACTCGAATTCAAGATAATAATTCGACACTGGCAAGCATCATTCTACGCGGTACAAATGTATTCCGTATCCGGCTGCCAACGCTTCACTCCTCGAGAAAATGGACCAAGAACACGGTAGAAAATTTGTGGCGGTCGATTGTTGCGAACTTGAGAGCAGCGTATTGCTGTTCGACAGTATGCAATTGTGTTACGTTACAAATGGCCTTAACTCGCGCTATACTTTCCGTACTGGCGACATTCCAGGCGCCGGCGAATCGGTAGCCGAGATTAGTTCCTAGTCTTGACACGAAGCACAATAGAAACGGTGACATACAGCGCAGCCATTATGGTGCCGTGCTGTCTGAATACGCCCGATACGTGCCATCGATCGTTTTAAATTCTCGATCGAGAGTTGAACGTCGCGCGAACCAGGCATTACACCTTCGTCGTGGAAAATTAACTCGAGGATAATACACTGAAAGGAAAAGCTCTGAAATATGAACAAATTGTACTGGTCACGATGGGAAGAAAGTGATCGAACCACCCTTGATTGATTAAGCAAAACCGCGATTGATTTAACAGAAGTCTCTTTGAATACTCGTCGAGGTATAAATTAAACAGTGAAAGCGGTATTTTGAAGTGGTTTCAGCCGAGAAAAAATCCTCGAGTGGTTGGTATAGCGCCACTTGGTTCTCCGTTTGAATCGTCGGGAGTTTTCTTTTTCTTCGGAGGCGGATCGTTTCCGTCGCAACGATTGCACAAGCGGAAACGGAATGAAAAGCAAATTCTAATTTTCCCCGTTACGGTTTATCTGGACTAATTACGCGAATGGCTTAACGAACTCGCTTTATGCTTCCATAAAGGAGGATGGCATGAATACCTCTTGCCATCGCGCGAGCGTTGCTTGTAGTTATTTTCTTGCGACGCGAGGACGAACATAAAACTGGACGAGATTTCAAGGAACGCAAGAAGACGGAAAAGATTACGGGCCTCGGGAAATTGCTTTTGAAATTACACCGGTGAAATTTTAACGTTCGTCGACGTGTAGATGATTCGAAAGCTGAAGCAAACACGCGGGGATGTCCGCGTTGTCAGACGGGAGAAGATAAATCGTTTCCTGGTCGATGTGGAGTTCTATTGTCCATCGTTTTTAATCCTCGGGGATTTGAAGGCACCCCGCTGGCCAAGGACGAGATTATTATTTGAGTAAAAATATTGGCTAACGAAACTGAGGTAAACAACTCGTTATTCATTACGCGTTGGGTAGTAAATAGAAGATACAATTTACTGTGCTCTTTACAAGTTGACGTGGAAGATGAATGACTTTGAGATAGAGATTTCCTGAAGAACTTCCATATATCGTCCGAGTGGAATGCAAATTTTTGATTGCTCTCGTTCTATTTTTATTTTTTTTTTTTTTCATTGGATTTGAACATCCAACACAACTCAGCAAATATAGTTCTCAAGGCACGCACGGTAGCGAAAACGAGCCGTAGACGGGAGGGTCATTACGATCGTGATTCATTTAAATTGGCTGAAAGGACAGCGCTTCCTGTTTAAATGGGCATCACCGGACGAGCGCGTCAATAGCGTCGAAATGCGCCAAGTATGGATGAGGGACCCTGAAACGGGATAACAAATTGCTTCTGGCAGAAAATATCGAGCCAGATTCGAACGAGAAGTATCCTTCTCCGCGCGGAAGTGGTCAGCAAGCTCCCATAAAATGGTCGAAGGCCGTCCAACCATAACGGAAGGCTTGGCGAACGCGAAACAACAGCTAAAAAACTTCGCTAAAATGAAAATGTTTCTTTGTTCGTTAGGAAATATTTCATTCCGTAATTCAGACAACAGTTTTCCTTTCGTGAGTGATACCTAACAGCACATTGTTCTAAGTAAACGTTGATGAAAGTATAAATAAAAATTGGATCGTGCGTTGCTGACGATCGACGAAGAACGGTATCGCGATGCTTTTATACGGGTCATTTCGCACCTGCCACTCGCGACACGCGCCACCCGGAAATCGAGTTTTATTTTCATTGTTCGCATTTACCATAAATTCGATACGTGAGCGTCGCGATAATGGAGGATTCGAGTCGCGGGGATGCATGACACGCTGTAACGCTCGTAAATCCCAGCAATACCATGTGTTTTCCACCGCAAGCTTCCTCCCCTCCCTCTCTCTCTCTCTCTCTCCCTGCTTGCCCAGAAGGAATTTACGGTCGAATCGCTGTACGGGTTATTTGTATAGAAAAATTATTTAGATCTATAGCCGAGTAATGATAGTGTATCTTCATCTGCTATCATCCGAATATTTTTTCTCGGCAATAAATTAAGTCACAATCATCCATTAAGGTTCCTTTTTAATCCAATGCTCGAACCGCAACAACGAGATTCTTATATTAAACCTGTGCAGCTATATGTTTCCGGTCAGTGTAAGCAAATCAAAGTACACCGACGAGTGTATCATATAGCGAGACAACAATGATATTACACACTTAGCTGTTTACAAATGCGCATAAACAATTTGCGAGTGCCAGAGGTTAACGAAACAGGGAATTCACTATAAATCGCGAAAACACCCTTCGCTCGCAAATAGCGCAACGACTATTTTCGGGAAATCCTTCTCAAACTCTTCTTTTCATTGCATCGAGAATGAAGAATTGTCCGTTCTCTCCAAAATATGGAGTATAATGAAATACGAGCGTTTAAAATAATAATAGATTCATGTCCGCTCATCACTCCAAGGACCACCGTCCTTTTTCTCTAAATTTCCAGACGATGCTACACGTTGCTGTTCCACGAATAACTTTACGGCACGGGTATGTAAAATATTGCTCTCGTCGGCTTCAATTTTTCACGGTATGTAAAGCTCATGCATATTCACGGATTGACGTAACGCGGCAGCAGGTACTCGATTACGAGCAAAGGGAGCAAAGCGAGCGAATCGCTAGCGCGTTGCATTTCTGGCCTCCAGTTCGGACAAAATGGGTTTGTCTGATCGTCCGATGAAGCGTTCTCGATTTAATCGGGTCAATAGTTTCCCTGGGGGACGATTAACGATCTCGTGAGCGCATACGAATAAACCGTGTTTTCATGTGAATGCACTCGCTGCCGATGCGTCATCAGAGTTCGCGCGCGCGATCGTATCTCGTTTATCAAACAACCGAGAGTTCATTATCAGGGACACTTCGGGAATCTAACCAGTGTTTCTCAAACCATTTTCGACTCGTGACCTACTTTTAAACATTACTCGCAATAATATTTCTTCCGTAAGCTTATGTACTTTGTCGTCCTCTTATTATGGTAAACGTCGGAATAACTGAAATTGTACCGAGTATCTCTGCGCGTGTCGTAAAAGTCCTCGACTCTTTCTAAAACGAATTTACGACTGCGTGCTCGTTTCTGCGGTCCGTCGAGCAATTTCGTCACGCGACGATGAATTTTCGACCGACGAAGAACCGCGCTCCGTTCAGAAATAACGAAACGATCGCGAGCGTTGCCCACGCATATGGAATCGAATTGTTTCTGTAAACACAGAGAGCTCGTGAAAATATCACAGTGAACGAGAGAAGCGAGATTGCGCCCGACTAACGAACCGCGGTAACATTTTTTAATCGATTTAACGCAGTACCTGTACTGCGACGAGAAACTCCGACAGCGGGGCGTTTAACGAGAAATTAACCGAGACGAGCGCGTCACCGCCTCGAGTACTACTTGGCACGACTGGAAAAAAAATTTAGACGGTGAATTTGGAGCGGAGAACGTGGCTGAAAGTAACAGGAAAGGAAGCTTGACGATAAATTTGGAATAATTAAGATTGATCGATTAAAAAGAAATTCGGGAAGAAAGGCCTGCAAGAAGCAGCGAAGCGAAATTTCATTCGCGCTAGTCAATGTATCCATTTTTCTTCTTTCAAGATATCTCTAGGATTTATTAGAACATCGAAGCCGTAGGGCCCGCGAGGAGGAACCTGAAAAACGAGTTTTCGTCTCACTCGAGGCTAACGATCGTTAGTTCGGTATACAAACTAGTTTGTAGAGTGAGTTTCCAATCATCCTTCCGTGACCTTAATATGAGACGCGACGAGTGTCGTTGACGAAGAATAAACTACGTCGTTGAAACGAAAGCCCTCGTAGTAGGCGAAGAAGACTCTTCCTCGATTGGCAACACTTTCTATTCCGTTCGTTTCGAGTACCAAGCGCCGATTCGGTTTTCCCAAGTAGTACTCGCGGCTTCTTCCAACGAGGGATTCGTCTGACGCGAGATTTTCCTTTCGAAATTAGTCGAAAACTGAAAAATGACTCCGTTCTGTCGATATTTGCGAATCCTCTCCAGCTAATCCTCCCTTGAGGGAACAGGTGGACGCGTAATGGACAGTTAACGTGGACCAAGATGGGGGCGGATCGATGCAGCGCGCAACAAAGCAGACAGCTCCACAACACAACGCAGTGCAACGATGTTAGGGAAATTGGACTATCCTGCATCTAAATGGGACGTGAAGGATTCGCGTATGCCACCGCGTAACACGCGTTTATCGTGTTACGCGTTCGTATGTTTGGCAGCGAAGTAGATTCTAGGGCGACGAGCGAGCGCGGCAACTGAGGGGGAAAACAACGTAAACGGGGACAAACCGCAGGGAACTCGATGCGATCGGAGAACGGAGCAGAAACCGAAACTCATCCTGCGATAACAATGGCTCGTGTACGCAAATTTCGGCGCAACACGCGTGTAATAGCGAAGCGTGTAACGCGTGCTCCCCGAGGACGAGAAAGACGGGCTGAAAACCGGTTCGCACGCGGGGATGGTTTCGTTGGTGTTTGCGCCACTAACGACATCCCCTTCACGGTTTAGTCGCGGTGCGCGTTTCACGTTAATTATTCGCGACCAAAATTCGCTGGAGTATGGATGAGTTTTTTTTTTTTCCGAGAAAGCGTGGTGTTCATTCTTTGGCACATTATTTTAGAGATATGAAGCAAAACAGAGGACATCCAAAGATGTTGAAGAAACGTGTATGGAAAGTAGTTGAGAAACAAAGTGTCGGAAGTTTTCCGAGAAAACAGCGGCACGACGCGTCAAGTTTAACGACGTTCGACTATTCGTTGGGGAACTTTCGAGTAGACTTTACGAAGTCTTCGTCGTTCGAGCTTTAATTACGAGGACGTAATTGCGAAGCCCAGACGTTGATTGGACGATGCTGAGATGACATTTTTTACGCAGAAGCTCCTCTTTTGCCGACTTCCTTTTTTTTTTCTAAAGGAATTACCGGCTGTCTTTGGGCGGAAAGGCAATTCACTTTGAGGCGGAAAGTGACGCGCTGTTACCTTGCTGAAAAGCTACGGATTCAACCAAGTTTTTCTTGAATTAGAAAAGTTTCCACTTTCCTAGGGAATAATTAATACGAAAATGCGACAGGTTTCCAGCAAACCAGAAAACCAAGAATAGACCAGATTTCTTTTCGTTATTTCCATACACTGGTGACTATACTTTTTTACTATTTTTTCTCAAATTGAAACGATGAATAGAATGCTTCTTTTTCTTTGTCGGTTATGAAGACTAGCTGTTATCGTTTAATTATTTTCGAGCCAAGAAAATATCGCGAGTCCTTTTCTTGCAATTTCTGTAACACCGGAGAGTCGCGATATCGTGCTGCATAATCCGATACAACTGACTGCTCCCTGAATGGCCATGAGGTTGTCAAAAGGATTCCAGGAGAGCTCGTTCCTCGCGAGATAGCGCAATAAAAGTTTAGGATGCAGATACAGCTATGTATGCGTTCCACGAACGAGCACACGTATAATGAGAAAATATTTCCACGTATGGAAATAAATATTTTTTCCCTAATAGTCTGTTGCTCGAATGAATAATAGATCATTGGCAATCGATCTTTTTCCTTAGTCATAAATCAGTGTAGCAGGCTTGAAAAGTGTAAAGGTGTGTACAATAGTAGGAATTAGATGATAATAAAAATGGAAATCTACAACCTTGACATTAGAATTACCAATCCAATGATTCTCGCACTTCGAACGTTTTTCTAAAACTATTAGCTATTAACTTGTGCTGCAATTATTGGTCGCGACTTCGAGGGAGTTTTTCTCGTACGATGTCGCATATTTTCCACGCGTTTCTCGTTTTTTACGAGCAATTTTACAAGCCGCTTCTTAGGAGAGCGGTGACCGAATTCCGCGGTACAAATCTAATCCGGCGGGCGGCAGATTTATATCGCGAGTTCTCATTTTCGGCGCATCTCCCGCCGCGCGTGCACGCTTCTCCACGTTTTCCAATTTCATCGTCGCCGGCCAACTTTGCTTCCACTCGAATTTTTCCAATTTACCCCAAGTCGATTTCGACCCGACGGTTACGGGCGACGACAAAGCAACGCGAAGTTTTCGACTTGTCATACGCCGAGCGTTTAAGTTCTTCGAGCATTCGGAAGTTGGCCAAGCAAAAAGAGAAATCTGTTAATACTCCGAGTAATCGCGAGCTTTTCCAATTAGACCGAGCGTACGTAAGGTTCTTTGGTTAAACTGCCGCGACTCTTGAAACGCGTTCAATTATTTAACGTATTATCGACCTGGTTAATCTGATCCATGTATTTTAAACTAACAAATTACATTTCTTAAAGCCTCAGCTCTGAAATAAAAATAATTGCTAGAGAATGTTTAAAAATTCAGAGCACCTCAGAGTAAATGTTGTGGATAAGTTCTGATCCCAGATATGAAGAAACGAAATCGATCATAATGCCAAGTAATATTGTATGTGCAACACAGAAAACTAAACAGATCATCCGAAAGGAACTATTACAGAGCTTATGGCTCGAAAATGGCTGGCTCGTTCGAGGAAAGCGACCAATGGAGGCTTGAGTTTTCGTGTAAACAAAAGATGTTCGGTTTCACGCGTTTCCATCTCGAAACCATCGTCGAAGGACCTTTGGCATCGCGCCAGCACAGAGGAACGAGACCCAATATTGCGACTCGTAGGCGTTTTCATCGTTACCGGTTTCAATTTATCGCCGGTAAATAAAATTAACGGAGTCCTCGTTTACTGGTAGATATGCATAACAACCGGTTGAAGAAATACAGTATATCGATTAAACGAGCTTGAATATTTATGTGTATTATTTATGTCGTTGTTTATTCATATCACTAAACGAGAACGACTGCGTTTTTATATCGCGACTCGAGGATTGCGTTCGAAATAACCATTCTTTAATTATTGGAGTCGTTGTAAAAATGTTAAATAACGATGACAAATAAAACACGAGGTTCTGTGTTTGCGAAATACTGTTTTCACTCGCGTCAACAGATTAAAAACCAGCGCGCTAAAAGTTGCCGCTAAGAACTATCCGCAACTGCGCACTCTATGTCGAAGTCATTGGAAAACGATTCGCGTCGCGAAACGTTTCATCGTCCCTGTCTCCTTTGGAATCGTTTCGTCGGCTATCGCACGGCTCGCGTAATTAGAGGTCTCGATTTGTCTACGGTTGTTTTGCCGAGCACTTCTCCGTCGTAAATTTTCTGTCGGGCAGGGTTCAGCGCGATTATCTGCAAGTTTCCGCGCGAGCAAACATGTGGGTCCATTATTTTTGCGCTGGGACACGGGAATTTTTCATAAAGTGGCCCAACGGAACGACGTTGATTAATCTTGATCCGAGCCGCGGGTCGCTCGCTGGTATCGTTTTTGAAATTTCCCGTGGGAATCACTGGACACGTATCGCGGATACCAGGGCCGATAATGCGTTTCCAGGTATTCGTACGTCGCGGCAATAAAGTGGCCCCCGTGACGTCCACGACCCTAAAGCCCACCTATGAGCTCGAGATCTCCGTTGACTGTACGTGGCAGGAATTTTGTATTTTACGCAGTATAGAAATTATTTGCCGAGTGTGGACGACTCTGCTTGGCGAATGACGACGTGGTTGAATAAGATTTGCACCTGTATTTTCTTGTTTCGTGCGACTAGCTGGACGACGAGTGATGGCGGCTATTGTTGCGACGTGGATTTCAGGAGAATCGCGCTGTCGACATTATATTTCCGCGCTCAGATTTATGGTTTTCAATTAAAACGAACCGCTCCACCGAGGGAATAATTTCGACAACGAAAACTCGTCGATTCTCGGCCTCTGATAACTGAAATTTATTCCTTCCTTGAAAATATCTACTCTCCGCTGAATTACGAGATGAAAAACGAAGTTACTAAATGAATAGTATTCGCGAGTATCCATGAGAAATTCGCACAGCGTGAAAAGTTCACGTGTTTTTTTTTTTTTTCTGAAGCGTTTATAGTACGGTGATTCGAATTCGATGCGCCACTTTTACGACTTTTACGACCACCGTTGGGCGGTAAACAATATTACAATCGACCGTCATTGGGCGTGGAATAAATATTAACTGTCACGATATGCGTAGCATTTCCAGTCGATGCTACCACGGACATTTCTGGAAAATATAACGGCCAATTTCGATGGTTTCGTGTATGGAAAATCAATGCATCGTGGCCAGGTAAGTCCATTATGGTTACTCGAACGTGCAACCACTCCCGTGCAATCATGCTAATACAGCGCAACAATAGCTACCGATTGCAGGACACGCTAATAGACGTACGCGCATTAGCGATATATGCACTTAGAAGCGTGCGATATTGCCAATCTTTACCCAATTGTCGCTTGTATAGGCTGATTTACACGAACTGTGATTCTCTCTAAACGAGATAAATTGTGGACATTGTTTTGCGTCTACATGGAAGCATAGAGCATTTGATGGTTTACGTATTTTTTATTTCTGTTTATCAAATGCATTAATGCAAATATTATTAAATTTTTAAGGACCAAGAATGCTCATTCACGTTACGTTTGATCGAAACTATTTTTATACAAAATTTCCTTGGCTTTATTTAACCCAATAACTCTTCCTGCGAAAAATCCAGTAATTCCCAGAACATCCACGAGCAAATAACGCCCAGCAAAACATACTTCATTTTACGCGAAAATTCCGCTCAAAATAAAATGGCATATTTATTTTGAACTCGCGTCGAAGTTACGTAGAATTAATCGGACCAGAAAGTGCACAAGCGTGTTCGCAGACTTCATATACGAAACGCGTTTCTTTCAGCGACAGCGGAGTTACGACTCGCGAACATACGTGGACGAGAGTTTCGGTTATACGGCGAGTTTTCACGAGAACTGTATACACGACGCGACGATATTATAATTCGCGCACATCGAGCCTGTCGGAAACGACATTTTCGGAGTTTCAGCGAAACGAGGTTCGATGTTCATCCACCGAAAGCAAAAAAGAAAGAGGATAAATAAAATCGAACGATAACACGCGTTTCTGCGTTGACGCGATGTTGAGATTCGTGTATTCGGATATTTTTATGGAATTTATTTCTGTAGTATCGGTACTCGTGCAGCAAATAGCGCGAGTTTCGCGCCTACAATAGGAGCAACCGTGTTGGGAAACAGAAATACGTTGTGTCTATCGTTCGATGGCCCAAGGGATGAGTTGCAGTCAAATTGAACATTTTATAACCACGCGACATGGAAAATAATAACCCATCGGATTGGATTCAAATTTTTGGTTGTTTAGGAAAGAAATTGCCGAAGTTGAAGTTGGAGCTTTGGTGGAGAGATTTTCATAATTTCTTCGAAACCTCTAAAATATCTGTTGAGGTGAGGATTCTTATCCATTGAAAATGAATTTCTAGAATTTAATTACATTTGGAACGTAGGTGGTTGCGTTTAAACGATTCCATCGATTCGACATCAATTTTAATATCGACCTGGCGGTAACGAGACGCAACCGAGTATGCAAATATTTCGCGTGACTGCTCCTGCGGCTGTAATTCGCGCGTCTGGTAATGCGATTGTCGCGAGTTATTTATAATCGTTTTGCACGTTTAATAGCGTTTCGCTGCCCGCCCGAAATCGCGTGCACGAGGAGCGTTGATATTCCCAGCGTCGCCTCGAATTGCATTTTACCATCGGTTAACGGCACTAAAGGCCACGAGGCGGTGTTGCTGAACCGGGACAGGAAATTACGTTCATGGACTCGGCCGGAAATGACGCGACGAACAAAACGACTCGCACCTTGTTTTTCGTTTATCGGCACGGCGCATACGGTCGAGACTTACGAAACGTCTTCCGTATACGAACAATGCTCGGCTGCGATGTCTGTGCACGCGGCATTGTTTCTGAAAAATGGGGTATGCGAGCCCTCGGAGGAGAGGAAGCGTTTCCCGTGGATGGAGGAACGAAAGGAATGCCGTTAGCTATGACTCAAAAGTTCCTACTCCGAGCGGCTGTGTGTACGACATTGTTTTTTAAAAATGGGGTTCGCGAAACTCTTGGGAAAAAGGAAGTATTATTGCGTGGACGGTGGAATAAGAGAAATATTTCTGCTAGTAACTCAAGTGATTGAAGTAAATAAATATAATCATCGCAACTATATTATTTTGACAGATGTAAAGAGAAACGAGTATGTATTGAATCATCGAAAAAACTACCTGAACACCTAGTGTACCATCCCAAACCAATTTTACCCTATCCTTCCACGATCTTTCAACGTTCCTATGCATTCGAATCGTTGAGATCTCTGCGTACTACCTTGAATTAACCTCGGTGTTTTGCTCTTTCCAGGTAAGAAACGCCAGGTATTCGCCTCTAATAACGCGCGTTCGCAACGTGGGCTTGTGCACGTAGCCTCGATCCGCTATGTAATTCGCGAGAGCTGGAGAAATTTTCCAGGTGAGTCACGGATCCACGTATCTTTATCCTTCGACGAGCTTCGCTAGCACGTACGTCCTTTGGTTGAGCGACCCTAACACCTTTATTGCTGCGTACACCGAACAGGATATTCCTGCTCGAAAAAGCGGTTAGTTTGGAGAGCCATAAATCCGAGACCCTGGCGATTTTTGACGCGCGAACTGTTATTATTTTCTTTTATCGTCGAGCTGCTCGAGAAACACCGGAGAATATATGGTCATCCCAGGAACTACGGCAAAAAGAGCACGAAGAAGCTAAGAGGTTTTCCACTCGTGGCTTTGTTTGCGCCATTTGCGAATAAGAAGAAGATATAAAAATAACTTGTCACGATTAATTTCAGTTTCTCATTTCGATATATTTTCTGTCGAATCGGACAGTATCAAAAGTACAAAATAAAATAATTTACTTGCAAAGGAGCGAACCATTACGATTGAATTTTCGCTCGCAAATCATCGAAACGAAACAAGCTCTACAGTTTCCATTCACTCGCTGGAGTGATTAGATCACGATGACTATAATTTCGCAGTAATGGCGACGGCGAAATTTTTCTCGACATTTTCCAAAGCCGATAGCAGATGGCTGCGACAAAGTCGGTTGCCTTGAGTGAAAGGAAGATGAAGACTAACAAAAGAGCGAGCAATTACTTAGGTCAATCAGCTGCCGGACCCTCTGCGGAAGATCTTTTTATTTCGTGGTACACTTTCTTCTTGGTTCTTCCTTCGCTCGTGAAAACTTTACTGTCCCCCAAGGCGGACGGTGGATGATTTTATTTGTGGCGTGCTTACTCCGCGAAACTAATTGCACGAGCATCTGAAATAATCTTCGCGACGCGCTAATAAAACCTGTTTGCATAACTGGAGGTGGGTCATCCGCAAGAAAACGAGCGTCATTCCGACTTTCTCGAGGCGCTAAATTCCTTAATCTTGCTCTCCAGCTTTTTATTTGTTTATTAACGCATTGGCTCACGTCGGAGCATTTATTATGAAACGTGTATTTTGTAACAAATCTAATACAATCGAGTTCATTTAGCTGTTAACTAGAGTTTAAAAAAATGCAATACATTGAATTTTACCCGTCTCAAGCTCTTATCATAGCGACGGGTCAGTCGCGTCCAGGTTTCCATTTTCGCGTGTTGATATGAATTCACGGTTAGAGCTCCGCGATATACGACGGGTAGCCTAACCGAGGATACACACACGGACACTTGTCACGTATGCTCTAGCACGCGACCAGAGCGTGACACAAGGCACAAGACCACGTGCTTATGCCACTTTCGCGGGCGACGAGCTGTCCCGCGCGACGTCGCCGCGGGTTCGCTAGTCTCATCTTCCAAACATTGTTTAGACCTTGGAGACTCTTTCCTTTGTCGAGATACATATATACAGAACGCTCCAACTGATTTACGGTGGTTTAGATTTCTCTGTCCTCGGGACTGAATTCTTTTCTCGGAGGCAAGAAACATATCGGTTGTAGCGGAGATTCCGTAATCGAACGAGAAGGTAAACGTGTATTCGGGGAATCTGAACGATTAATTGAATATTTTCAAGCGTTTTATTAACGCTGAAAGTGCTCGCGAAGACTTTCTAAACGTTTGAGAAGTCGATGTCACAATTCAACGGGGGTTCAAGTCGATCGCCGAGTGCAGATTTACAGCTCTCGATCCAAGTGTACAATAATAGTTTCCCTGCTTGAGTCACGGCTGCTAAATTCGAAGCGAAGGAATAGTTCGTGCCGCGATATGGTTAAATCGGTCCTGATAGTTACGTGCAAGGGAATATTGATAAAACGATTGGCGAGGCTGCTCTGTATTCCGGTTACGCTGTTTGAAGGAATAAGTTTAAGAGCGGCACAACTTTACTTAGTACGCAACGTATTTATAGCTCGTGCCTCGACTATGTAACGCTGGGAGAAATCACTCGAACACCTCTCAGCAGCACGTGGGTGCACGTGCCAGAACGCGTGATAGGCAGCGAGGTCTATCAGGGTGTCCCCGAAAAGTATTGCGTATTTTGGTCACTTCGCGTCCTGACTATTTTTAAACAGGTTCGGTATATCGAAGGAATACATCGTCGTGAAAGTTTGACTCCAAACTGGTTATTTTTAAACCATCCATTGAAACGTAGTATAGAATATATCGGAACGAAAGCACGTGAAAGCAAAATAAATTAAGTCTAGCAGAAGCAAATTTATTCCAAGAACATTTCACTGTTCGCACATAAACAAAATGGACAGTTCAGACTTTGGATCACGTTTTCCGAGCAACGGCGCAGTCTTCGAGTGGGAGGTGATTCAACAATTTTGACGTCACCAAATGTGAATACCCATGCGCAGCTTTTTGCATCTGAATAGACAGCTGGCGGTGCAGGCTAATGCAATTGGTTATAGAACGATCGCAAAAGAACATAGGTCGGTATACTTGTTATTATTGCTCGGTTATTTTACGTTTCCTGTATTTACCAATGATTATTTGGGGCCTGGTTGACTCTGCTGAAAATAAATGAGAAAGGAAGCCACTTTTCCTTAGGTGTTATACAAGGTGTCCGAAAAGTCGGGGAGAAGCCGGAAATGGGGGGTAGCTGAGACGATTCTGAACAACAATTTCCTTTGCAAAAATGTCGGATGGGGCTTCGTTAAGGAGATATTAAGAGAAAACCGCGACCAATCAGAGCGCGCGTAGACCGTTCGAGCGGCCGCGGTAGCGAAGGCTACGCGCTAGGCGGCCGCGTCAATGTCCTTCGATGCACGTCGAGTCACTTGTTCGCGTACAAGCGCGGCCGCCTAGCGCGTAGCCTTCGCTACCGCGGCCGCTCCAACGG